>NW_027530006.1:4353145-4450268 GCF_008692635.1 Crocuta crocuta | reverse complement strand
GGAGGCGACCAGTGCCACTGGTCACTTACTTGCTTTCCTGCTCCAGCCCCCGACTTCCTTATGGCTACTCCAAGCAGACCTGTTGTCTGTGATGTTGGGGTTGGTGCTATGTGTCTGCCCTCCAAAGCAGCCTCCATTTCCTCTGAGTTCCCTGTCCAACCACTGGGGCCCGGCTTCCGTGTGTTCCTTAAAAAGGAAGGATAGTAGAAAGGGCCCGTGATGGGGGAGCAGGAAGACCCTGACCTCTCCTAACCCAGCTCTTTGATCTGTAATGTGACAGATTTACAAATGATGATACGTCTTGGCAATCTTCTAAAATGCTGATAAGACAGCTTGTGTGGAAGGGGTTTTGAGGTCAAGAAAGGGCAGCGATGAGGCAGCATCACTGATCCGTCTGCCAGGGGAGGTGTCCTCAGAAGGTAGCCCCTTCTCTGGACAACTGTATCTAGTTCTCAGGCTTTCTGGGAACAAATTCATCTTCTTTCCATCTCTCCCTTTTCAGTGTGACATAATTTATAGACTATAATATGCATAGATTGTAAGTGTACAGTTTGATCAGATTTGACAAATGTTTATGCCTCTATTCGTTTTCTACGGCTGCTGTAACAAATTACTACAAACTTAGTGCCTGAAAAGGACCAGATTTTTGATCTCACAAGTTTGATACAAGTCCTTACTGGAAATCCACGTGTTGGCAAGGCTGCATTTTTTTCTGGATTCTCCCCTGGAGATTTTGTCTCCTTTCCTTTTCCAGTAGAGACCACCTGTATTGCTTGGGTCATGGCTCCTTCCTCCACCCTCCCAGCCAGCAGTGCTGAATGGAGTCCTTCCCACATGGCATCTGATTTCCTCCCTTGAATAATCTAGGATAATATCCCTATTTTAAAGTCAGCTGTTTAGCAACCTCAATCCCATCTGCAATTTTGCTATTTTGTTTCCCTTTGTCCCCTAAGGTAACATAGGTCCCAGGTATTGTTTTCTGCTGTTGTTATTCCTACCACACCTTTCTGTCTACTACCAGCCTAATTAGGATATTTCTTCCAGTACAGAAAGTTTTCTGATTTCCCTTCTGATTTCCCAGTCTCCCCACTCACACTTGCCAGGGGCATGCACTGAAGGCTTACCTCAAACCTGCCAGGTGGGGTGGAAAGAAACCTTTGGAAAAGCAAAACCGTCTCTACGTGGACAGTGGCAGGTGGTGTGTGGAAAGGCCCTATTTTGAGAGCCTGAGGTCTGGGAGGCCGAGCACCTGTCTCTGCTGGTCTGAGGTCCCACTCGCATCTGCAGAAACAGTCCTGAGAGAGAGGGGTGTCCCCTTTGCCTCCCAAGCCCTTCAAACAGAGTATCACAGTAAGAGCTTGAACAAACAGGTCTTTGAACTGTGTGCAGGGCTCTCGGCTCCCAAGTCCAGACAACACTGGGCACCAGAGAGGGGCAGTCACCATCTTCACGGTCTGAGGGACCCTGTTCTCAGCCCCCTGTTTGACCCAGGCACATCCTGCGTCTGTGAGGGAGGTGTCTTACTTCTGCACTGCTGTCACTTTGTACTTCTCCTCTTACACAAGATACCACTGCTTGCCTTCTGGAGACCAGGCTTCTTCCTTCCAGAGTATCTTTATTTAGACTCTCAGGCAGGAGACCTGAAGCGACAGCTCTTGACTCTCCCCAGCATCTTGGCAAGGTTACATTTGTTACCATGTGGGCATCTTAGGAGGGTGCGAAATACTTGGTGCCCTTTATCATTAGGGTCCCCTGATCTCTCAGAGAGGAGAAATAACCACCTCTGGAGGAATTTTGGTGAGATAACGCACGCAAAGTTGTACTCTTGAGTTCAACTCAGAGGTACTCTGGCACCTCATAAGCAGTCCAGAAAATAGTGGCCCTTGTGCATATTACTATGGTTATCTCATTAGATCTTCATAATCTCTGTGAAGTACTGTTTTCATGCCCATCTTTCAGATGTGAAAATTTTGGTTTCAGAGATGTTGTCACTTTCTAAGGTGACACCCGTTCATGAGTGGCAGTGCTGAAACCCAAGTGTCTCTGACTCCCGAGAGAGAATGCTCACACTTCACTGTCCTGCCCTAGCCACTGAGGGGGATGCCTTCACTGTGGGGTTTTCACGTTCTACTAATGTGATGGCGGTGCAGAACGCTGGCACTCAGTGGGCACTGTGCTGAGCGCTTAGTGTGTGCCACAGCAGCCCTTCCATGTGGGTTCAGAGAGGCTGAGTCACTTGCACAGAGCTAGTGAGTGAGGGACCCAGGCGGTTTGACTAGAAAGCCTGCCCTCTAACCCTTTCATTAAAGAATGTTTTCCTTCCTTTGAGGCACTGACAGCATTTCTCTTTTTGATACTTAATAATAACCATGATGGAGGATGCCTCCCATTTTAGCTTGATAGGCGGGTGCCTCAGAGACTTAGGACTGCCCCAGATCATCTCTTCCATCTTCCAGGCACCAGCCTTGCTTGGTTCTGGTTCATGTCTCCGTACCCTAGTGTCTACTTTATTATTTTGTTGACCACGTCCTGTTTCTAAAGCTGCTTCAGATTCCTTGAGGGACTAAGGGCTGATATATAAATAATGCAAAATAAATACACTGGCCATTGCAAAACATATATAGAAGTGTGTAATCCTTAGTCGCTTGCCCTTCTCCCATTTCATAAGAGTCTTCCTTACCCTGATGCTATCAGTTGACATCTGTTGGGTTAACCGGCTAGACGTTAAGCGGTGCGGTTTGTAGCTGGCCATCAGTCTGCACTGTGTTGCCCTGTTAAATATGACAGATGGCAGGCTTTAGTTATTTATTTATTTGCTTACCCACTTAAAATGCGTTTGTTTTTTTCTGAGTGACCAGATTGTCCAAAGGATGCTTTTTTTAGTTGCCTCCATGCAACAGGAAGGTTAATGGGGTAGCAACTAAAGTTAATTGCCCTGAGCAGCCACCTTCTGGTGCAGTCTCCCCATGACCCCATGTGGGTGAGACGTTGTATTGGCTCATCTTGGTGGAAAATATAGTCACCGCAATTAGGTAGGTGGCTGTAGGTTGAGTTCTTCGTCCCCACACTTCTTTTGTTTGCAGATGTATCAGCTCTCAAAGGAGTGAACACTTAGAACTTGATTTTTCATATTTTGATTAATTTTTCTAGAATTAATCTCTGTTGAGGATTCACTCTGGCACAGCCACTGAATATAAACAGAATCTGATTGTGAGGCTCTAGTTAAAAGGAGTTGTGAAGTATTGGGTTGTATTCATTCTTTCATCAGATAGGGAAGCTCCCTCTGTATGCTGGGGCTCCTCTGGGTGCTCTGGAAACAGTTGTGAACAATAGAGGTGAGGCACCTGCCCTCTTGGAACTTACACTCTGCTGAACCCATTGCAGTAAGTGGGTGAAGCGCAAATACAACAGATACCAGCTGCTAAGAAGAAAATAAAACAGGGCATGGGAGAATAAGCAGTCAGCTGGGTTGCTGCTTCAGGGAGATGATTAGGGATGGCTTCACTGAGAAGATGATGTTACTGGGGATACAAAGAATGAGGGGAACTAGCCATGGAAAGAGCCAGGCAAAGCAAGGAAGAGTAAGGCAGTGGCACTGAGCGTCTGCCACAGTACTTGCCAGCATTCTCTTGGATCAGTGTCATAAGGATAAGTGGCTATTTTATAAAACATCATTAGGGCAATTATTGTATTACTGTGTCTTTTTCTTACCAGACTGCCAGTTTCATTGGGAGGGGGCAGGATCCAGGCCTCTTTTTGCTCACTGTTGATATCTTCTGCGATGGCCATAGTGTCTAACTCATGACAGGTGCACAGTAAATACTGGATGGATGAACAGATAGATGGATGTCTAGGTGCATGGCTGAATGGGTAAATGGATGGAACGATGGATAGATAGATGAAATAGTAAGAAACCTATAAGAAGATACAAGGCGGTAAAGGGCAGTGGAGGACACTAAAGATTTGAGATTGGTTCAAAGATTGTGGGAGTCTTAGTGGACTCAGCGACACAGAGTACAGCCAAGCAGTAGGCAGGCTGTGACTTGTACTGACATTGGGAGTGGATGGAAGGGAAAAGATAGAACCAGGGAGCACAAGTAGGAAGGATGGATCTTGTGCTGTATGTTGGAAACAACCAGAAGTAAAGAAGAATAGTGGGATGGAGAGGAATGAACACAATCAAGAAGTGCTCTGTAGGCAAATGAGACTGGCATTTGTGAATGCAGCATATGGGCTAGTGGCTAGAAGAAGGGTCACAGTGACTGCAGTTGCCTTCTAGCAGATGGAAACGTGGTGGCTTTCCCAGGGCCTGCTGAACCTGGCAGCAGGTATGTGTTGGGAGGGAGTGAGAGATAGAGGAGTTAAGGGGTTTTAAAGGCTGGTAAGATTTTACTTTCTTCTAGGATTGTAAGCCTAGGTCTACCTTCTGTAGGGAAATGCCATCTTTCCAAATGGGGGAGGATATGAAATTGGCAGAAAGATCCAACTGAGAGAAGCAAATATATTGTTTGGAGCTTTGTTTTATTCCTCTGGAAATGACCGTATTGTATTTTTATGTAAATAATTCACAACAGCGTGGTGTTTGCAAAGGGGTGAAAAACGAACACTCATAAATGAAGTTGAGACACCATATTGTGTTTTTATATCAACAGTGTATATGATTGCTTGCAGTGGGTCCAAAAACAAATGTGCATCCAAGAGGCAAGCTACCTGTTAACTTTGAGCTTCTTCATCTAACCACTCTTTACCTGTCCTTCTAGATCAGATTTGAAAATCACCTTTTCCACAAAGATTTGGGGATCACTCTGGCCCACTCTCCTCCTTGCCAGCTCTAGCTTCTGTGATGTAACTGTCTGTGTAGCTCCTGGAACACTTCTTACTTACACATTTTTGTCTTACTTAGGGACTTGTTAATCCTAACCTGGAATGGAGCCCTATAGGGACAGGTAGCACATCTTACTCACCTGTTTATATTCACAGGGCTGTGCAAAGTGCAGGGACTCAGCACATGAAGTCCTTCAACACATGACTGGACCTACAGTAATTACCAAAAAGATACATTGTTTCCTTTGCGAATGGAGTTGTTTTGCAGGGGCTTGTTCTTAGTAGGCTGGAATCTCCCCAGCACCCCTTAGCATGCTTCCCAAGCCTCTGTGACTGCTCCATCAAAGACATCCATGGCAGGTTGCTTTAAAGTCTCTGCTCAGAAAACCTCAGGCCGTACATCCAGAGCACGATAGTGCATAGAACCATGTTTCACTTTGGTCTGAACTTAAACTGTTTGTGAGGTTTTGTTGGCTGGCTCTAATCTCCATGAGGTTTTGGTGTCCTGAGTGGGATTCAATCACTGGTCTGTCACAGTGTTGAAAATCTGTGGGTTTTCCTTGGCAGCACTCCTTTTTCTGCCGCTTAACAGAAGATAAGAAGTCAGAAAAATTCTTCAAAGTCTTCTATGACCGAATGAAGGTGGCCCAGCAGGAAATCAAGGCAACAGTGACCGTGAACACCAGTGACTTGGGGAATAAAAAGAAAGACGATGAGGTAGACAGGGATGCCCCATCACGGAAAAAAGGTAAGCACTCCCATGCGCAGGCCCTCTCACCGACTGGACTTCTAGACTCCAAACTGTATTCTGTCTGAGGCTTTCAGAAGAAGCACACCATTCTGGTTACAATCTAATTCTTCCTGAGTGACCTGAGCTGAATTGCTGTGCCTTGGCAGTTCTTCTTATTTAAAAAAAAAAAAAAAAAAAAGAGAGAGAGAGAGAGAGAAGAAAAAAAAATTAAAATACCTTCTTCTTCGNCCTTTTTTTTTTTTGTTTTTTTGTTTTTTTAAAAAAAAAAGACACGTTTTATTTAAAAAAAAAAAAAAAAAAAAGAGAGAGAGAGAGAGAGAAGAAAAAGAAATTAACATACCTTCTTCTTCGTCACAGTCAGGGTTTTATTGGCAAGAAATCCAGTTGTAATTTTCTCTGTAATTTTCAATTTAATGTTAGGGAAACTTAAGGAAGATACACACTTTAAAACTGGGTGTCCATCCTTTGTCAGCGAATTCTCTCTTATTTTCTAAAATATTTGAAAGTTTCTGAAGTTTTGTATTCATGATGTCACTTGAAGGGAAATAATACTCAGAAGTAGGTGGGTGCAGCAGTGTTAGAGTCAAATCGCCTTGAGCAAATGATTTAGCCACTCTGAGCCTCTTCTTTTATGTTCAGAACTGGGTTTCTGAGCCACAGCACATTTGGCATTTGGAGAATTTGTTGCTGGAGGGTCTGTCCTGTGCACTGTAGGATGTTGAACAGCATATGTGGCCTCTACCAGTAGATGCCAGTAGCTTTTCCCCACCGCCAACTGCAAGTGTCTCCAGATTCTACTCATTGTCCCCTGGGTGGGGATGGGGGCAAGATCAGCCTTAGTTTATAACCACTGATCTAGAGTGGGAATTAAGAAGAAAAGCTAACATTTATTGAGTGCTTCCTACGAACAAGGTACTGTTCACAGTTCTTTATTATATCCTTTACTTCACTTAGAACTGAAGTTAACCCTGAAAAATAGATAGAGTTGTTATCTCCATTTTACAGATGAGGAAACTGCGGCACGGAGATTAACTTGTCCTTATTAAGACTATGCAGTAAGTAGACAGCAGAGCCAGGGTTTGAACCCAGGCAGTCTGGCTGCAGAGTGTCACCATCCTGAAGCTAATGCCTAGTTACCTCGCAGGGTTATTCTGAGGGTTAGATGAGACAATACACATCAGGTACTTAACCACAGTGTCTTGGCACTTAATAAAGGGCTCAGCTGATTGTCAGTCGATTGTCACTACAATAGCAGTAATTACAGTTGTGATCATTGATACGGTAACTCCCTCAGAAGCTTCTCTAGGTAGAATTTACTGATGTCCTTCCTGTTTTACAGACCAGGACACTGAGGCCCAGGGCCATATAGGTTTGGGAGGTTGGTAAACCTGATACTAAGACTTTTCCTGTAAAACACAGAGCAAGCATAGATGAAATGTCAGAGCCATGAGCAAGTTGGCAAAGCTTGACTCAGTTCTAATCCTAAAGACTAAGAGAAGTGACTTTGTGGAGTGTTTTTTCAGCCTGAAGATTTCTAGTGAATACCAGCACTTAGATTTTTGAACCTCATCTTTGATGCAGTGAATAGTACTCTTGAGGAGTGAGCAGCATTGACGGTCTCACGTTTGCATTCTAGCCAAAGAGCCCTCAACACAAATAACAGAAGAGGTCCGAGATCAGCTCCTGGAGGCCTCTGCTGCCACCAGGAAAGCCTTCACCACCTTCAGGAGGGAGGCTGATCCCGAAGACCACTACCAGTCCGGGGAAGGTGCCCAGGCCACGGCAGACAAGACCAAGGATGAGCTGGAGATGAGTGCAGTCATCACCATCATGCAGCCCATTCTCCGGTTCTTGCAGCTCCTCTGCGAAAACCACAACCGAGACCTGCAGGTGAGGCTGGGCACTTGGAGTTGCAGCTATTCAGAGCTGCCTGCAGCCTCAGACATCTCAGCTCCTCCCCCTCCCACCAGCTTCCTTGAGCTGAGGACCCAGAATGGTTCTGACATCTGGGCAACTGAGATGTTTCTCTCTGTCTTATGCTTCATCTCCACAGGGACAGGAACCAAATCTCTTGTTCACCAGTGTAGGTGCCTATGTCATACGTATTTAAATGTCGGTATGTGCCTCTGTGTGTGTGCATGTGGTAGCCTGCCTCTGTTTGGCACATCGGTGCACAGGTAAAACTTGGATGGATGGAAGGATGGATGCTTAAACATACAAGACTTACGAAATCTGATACATAGAAAGTTTCAATTCAATTAAGCATTTGTCAGTCGAATGAATGAAGTGGTCTTCCAGGATTTTACACAAATAAGTGCTCAAATATATGTGTTGAACTGATTATTCCAGAAATCTTTTGTTCACTTTTTTATTGTTGTTGGAAAGAAAACCATGGCCATGGTTTATCAGGCACTTAGAATATCTTGGATGCTGAGTTTTGCTGATATCATTCTACTTATTTTACAGATGAGGGAACTGAGGTTCGGGGGACATAGTTAGGGAGTGCAGGCTGGGACTTGAACCCAGACCATCTGGGAGATGGTAGAGCTCATGTGGCCAACTACCACATTAAGACAGAGTATATTTTCTCCCTTGCAAAGATTCCCCACCAGCAAAGGCTATATGGAAAGGCTAAGGGTGGATTCCAGAGATAGGTTTCTTTTTACTGAATGGGCATAGATCTGTGGAGCCCCTCACTGCTTAGGTAGAGCACCAGGTCCTTGGCCATTGCCTGGTTTTGCTGCTGGCTTGTGGGAAAAACACCCTTCTCTGCCTAAAAGGGATAGAGGATTAACAAGAAAAGTGTGTCTGAACAACTCCGCTAAGATAGAATATTTTCTCCTAAAATAAACAAGTTGGCAGTGATACTTTGAGTTCTTTGAATAATGTTGGTATGAAAAGAAAATAATTCTAGTCCACACATGGCAAGGAAAAGGTGCAGTCTTAAAATATTTGTATTGCTGACTTTATCCATCAGGTGATTTAATGGCCTTTCACACGTCAGTCGTGGCCAGACCATTCAGGGCCACCACCATAAATCACGCATACTTAAAACCTGCCACAGAATTCAGCCTGGAGAAGTTGAGTAAGAAATTACTTTGTTAAGCAGTAAGACAGAACAATGAAATGGAACGGAGTGAAGTCTGCAGTATTAGTAACTTCTCCACTGGTTTTTATTTTTAATCAAATTGGTCTGAAGAGCCTGAGCTTTGCAAAGGCAGGTGTATCCAAGGTCATCATCAATTGGCCAAATTGGGCCCATATTTAAAAATAAAAGAATTTCCCCTCACCCCCATTGTCTTCCACTTGGCTGTTCATTCATTTCCTCCACTGACCTTCCCTGCTTGATCCCTCTCTATATCTGAGTGTGGGATCCTGATTATTCATTTTCTTTTCTTGCCTGTTGCTCAAATATTCCTCCTTTGACTTGTACCATGTCGGCCCTAGATCCACTGGCCTGGGACTCTGTAGCTCAGTAGGGCTGAACAAAATACTCATGACTCAAAGATCCAAGGATTGACTATTACCTCATTGGCTGGTGTTCTTCTGTCTGCAGGCCACCTGTCCTTTCCACCTTCTGTATGTATGCCATTAGTCACGAGGGGGACTGGCCACAGGAGTGTGAATGACACCATGGAAAACCAGGCTGTCCTACAAGCAGGAAAGCAAAGCCAGTTGTGGCATCTTTGTGGATGGGGGACCTCCCTGCTGCTGGGGCTATTTCTAGGCTGAGTTCAGTGGTCAGAGCCTTGTACTGTTCCCCTTTCCTGCTGTCACTGGTCTCCACCAACCTTGGGCTCCAGAAGGAAGTGGGTTGAGACTGTGTCTGTGCATGTATGTTTATTTCATCATCTGGGTGAGTACCTGCTCTGTGCCTGGCACTGGTAAGAGGGACCTCACCCCTTCCCTCACAGACCTGAGAGTGTAGGGCAGGAGCCACCCGGGGAAACCCAAGATTGCTGTAAAGCGTGCTGAGTGCTGTAGTGGTGTCATCTTAGGGGTTTTGTGGGTTCAGAGCAGCCAAACCAACCCACTGTGCTGGGTCCGGGAAGGCTTCTCAGAGGAGCTCCTATCTGCTGAGTCCTGAGCTAACACAAGACTGCCTTGACTAGAATCCCCCCACGAACGTCGGAGGGGCAATCCTCCCGGTTCTGGGTTCGTGGACCTGTTCTTATGGCCGCCTGTCCACCCCTTGATTTCCCATCTCCTCCAGCACGTGCACATCCCACTGTGGAAGCAGAGTAAGACTTTCATTGCTGGAGTTCACCTTTTCTCACCTGGAAGCCTTCACAGTTTCCATTTTGTACCTTACCTCTTCACAAAACTCTCCTTTGAACTAAGGCCCTAAGAACCCCATGGGCGGAAGGACCTGTTAATGAGTCCTTTCATAAACTCGATTCTCCAATACATTGCTCTGTGGAAAACCGTAGTATTGAGCAAAAGGGGAGCATATAGTATATTTTAGTATATTTTTTTAAGTCTTAGCAACTTAAAAAAAAAGTCTTAGCAGCTTAATCTCTGAAAGTACCATAAAGATTATCCAAGTCAGTGGTTTTACACTTTTTGGTTTTGGCCACACAATCCTTTGTTTAAGATCTTATGCATAAATGTACTCAGTAAAGCACACGAAAGCCAAGCTTCTCTGTTCAGAGTAGAAACTACAGAGCACAAGAGCTTTACTTTTCTCCCTTACTTACCACAGCGCTGAGAGGCAGGACATTCTGGGGATCCCCCCAGGGTCCTTTAGGAAAGGACCTGTAGGGGCCCGGTTGGAAAATCAATGATCTTAAACCAGTGGTTCACAAGGATGAAGGTTAAAATCATCTTTAAAGACTCTCAGTGTTTCATACATGCTGAGATGTTGAACAAATTACATTTGTAGAAATCTCGTTCTCAAAATTATGATTTTGAGTAGGATGCAGCTACTCTGACTGCCACCCTTTTGGCTGTGTTCCAGACCAGATGGTGGATCTCTGGGTCAGGGTTTTCTTGTGTACCAAAGGCAGAAGACATTCTCATGAGGACAGAATTATTGCCTCCCTGTTATAAAGAAGTGTAGACAAACTCTGAGAGAGAAGAAATTGGCCTTTTGAAGTTGCCCAGCATTTCTTGTCATATTTATAACTAACTTTCCTGTTGGTAAATGCTCAGTTTAGATAAAGCCACTGCTTATTTGCTTTGCCAAACAGGCAGTTGCCTGCCTTAAGCAAGTTTGATTCATAGTAGTAAGAAACTTGATGGAAAGGAGTATCCTTGAGCCATTTTGCCTGTGCTTTGGAACCTTCGCTTGAGAAGCTGGCTTTGCTTTTCACCTGGGTTAAGGGATGCAGGTCTCTGACCACTGACATCTGTATGAGAACAGACTTGAAGTCTTTCATTTTTTCATCCACACTTCTTGCCTTGGTCCCTGACCCGCCAAGGAAGACCACAGAAAGAATAGGTCTTCTCTAGCCTACCTAAACAAGGCAGGATGTTGTGGACTAAGGGTGAAATCTGTTCTCTTAACCTGGAAAGAGTCCCTGTCAGCCTCCTAGTGAATGACACCCCTCTATTTTTTAGAGGACAAAAGGAAATGGATCTGAACTAGAGAAGGAGAGATTCTGGCTAGACATCCTGCAAAAACCATGAGCTATGCGAGGGGTTTTCAAGAAATGGCAGCCAGGTATCTTCATGGGGACTTGAAACATAACAGCCTTGAAGACTTCTCAGGTCTTCTTTCCTCCATCCATTCAATTTAATTCAGATTATTTTAGCTAGTGTTTATGAAGCACCTGGCATGCTCCAGTCACTGTGCTAGCTGCCAGGCACCCCGTGCTGACAGCATGGTCCTGGGCGGAGCTGACAGACATCTCTATAAGCACATCACAAAGTGTAAGGAGGGCGAAGAGAGGTGTGTGGCATTCTCTGATCTCTCAGGATGGAGACTCAGACGGGCTGCCTGAAACAATTGACTTGAGACCCCCATCCTGAAGGAAGAGGAGATCATCAGGGTGTGGATGGGGAGAGAGTGACAGAGAGAATAGCATGGCTAAAGCCCCAGAGGAAAGAGAATGAGGAATGCTTGAAGAGTAGGAAGAAGTTCATTGCTGCCTGGCAGAGAGGAGCGTGGTGGTAATGGTGATGTCACTGAGCAGAGGGGGGACATGGTGAGAACAGTGGCACATGAGTTTAAGAGGGAAATGGCCTGGAGTGCCATGCTATGAATTTCAGCCTTGGACAGCCAGGCTGTTTCCTACCCTCTTCCTGAATACATTTCTATCCCTCTCTGCATGATGAGGGGCTCCGGCCAGCACCTTCCCTGAGGAACTGGATTGAGAAATGGCTTTGGAACCCTACTGTGGCTTTCCATGGCCCTTAGAAAAACAATCACCTTATGAAAGCCCACATGGTCCCAAGTCATCAGTCCTTCCTCCACCTCCCTCCCAGACCTGGATGATTTTTCAATTTTTAGACTGGTTTGACAAACTTGAGCATAAAGGACTAAAGTTAAGGAGGCTAGGGGGAAATGATTAATTTGATGGGTCAAGCATTAAACTTTGTTACCAGCTTTAATCTGTACTTTTATATTTTAATTATACAAGGAATACATGAATAAGGTGTTTCTATAAAAGTTTAGATATAAATAAGTATTTCATTAAAAAGAATTGTCCCAAGGCGCCTGGGTGGCTCAGTAGGTTAAGCGTCTGACTTCGGCTCAGGTCACGATCACACGGTTCATGGCTTCGAGCCCCGCATTGGGCTCTGTGCTGACGGCTAGCTCAGAGCTTGGAGCCTGCTTCAGATTCTGTGTCTCCTTCTCTCTCCGACCCACCCCTGCTCATGCTTGTCTGTCTGTCTGTCTCTCTCTCTCTCTCTCTCAGAAATAAATAAAACGTTTTAAAAAAATAAAAAGAATTGTCTATCTCTCCATCCCTACCTTGCTACTCAGACAGAAGTATTGTTGGTCTGGACAACAAACCAGGTGGTTGGTTGTATCTCTCCAGTCATTCTGCTATATATTTGGAGAGGAGTAGTGTATACATATTAATTTACTTTCTTGTTTTTTTAACTTTTAACAGTATGTCCTAGAGATCTTTCCATACTGGCAGATATGGACCTAGCTTGGTGTTTCTAATTTGTAATATTAAATGATGTTACTATGCTATAATTTATTTAACTACTCCCCATTTGATGGGCATTTAGGTTGTTTCCAGTTCTTCGCTATTATAAACAGTGCTATAGTGAACATCCAATACATACTTTGTGAATAGAAGTCACTATTTTATAGAAGTGGAGTTAATACATCAAAGGTATCTTTGACATTTATTTTATCTTTTCATATCTTTTTATATAGTACCCGTCATCTATGGTAAATGTAACTTTTATAACTTTGCTTAAAAGAATATTTGTAGTTAATTTTTGCTTCTATTTAAGAAGAGTCTCTGACAAAAATCTCCTCTTCATCAAAACAGACTGTGCTTTGTGAGGTGGTTGGATGTGGTTTGCTTGATTTTGTTGAGGTAGTACCTGCTCTTATGTCTCTTGTTAACATTATCGGTTTCTCTGAAGAGCATGTATTTGGGCACCTGCACACAAGTACACAAACATTTACTCATTCCTGTTCCTTCCTTTAATAATGAGTGGAAATAGCCAAAAAAGATGACCCAGATTCCTGCCATGGCAGTGGGCTTAGGTCAGCTTCTGACACCTTATTTTGTGATTAGCCATCCCCAGTACTAGGCTCTAGGTGTTCAGCACTCAAACTACACCATCATCTTTTAAACATAACCATTGCCTCTTGAAATGTGAAATACTTCTGAACCTAATCCCTGCTGGGAGGAGCATGGGCTGGAGTGGGAAAGAGAAAGGAGAACTCAGAAAGGCTTTAGGCATTTGAAATGTGTTTCAAAGAGGACCCCTCCTCCCCAGCATCACATATAAAAGCGCCGTGGAGAACAAGCTCCCGTGTTTGGTGGCCACTGCCATAGATCAAGTCCACAGTTGACCATCATGGAGCTGACTCTTATCTCCAGTGCTGCATCTCTCTGCATAACTGCTGATCAATTCAGGACATCAACCTGAATGAGACTAGATATCAGCAAAACTAGATGAATTAGATACTAGCAAAATGGCAGTATGAATGACCTTTTCCCTCTTCTCTCCTACTTTGCTACCCCAATGCAATGGGACTATCCAATTGTAGAACTTCCTTCGTTGTCAAAATAACAAGACCAACTACAATTTGGTGTGTGAGACACTTCAGTTCCTGGACTGTATTTGTGGAAGCACTACTGGAGGTCTTGGTCTTCTCGGGCTCTATATAAACGAAAAGAACGTAGCCCTTATCAACCAAACCCTGGAAAGTCTGACCGAATACTGTCAAGGACCGTGTCATGAGAACCAGGTACCTTCATTTTTATTTGGGGGTGGGGAAAAAAAGAAGTTCATCATTATGGAAATGTCATTGACAGGAACTAGTTCAGACGTCACACAGCATTTGCCTATTGGACTAGGAAGTCACTACAACTAGAAATCTTTTTTCCAGCAGTCAAAAAGGAGCTGTGGTGCTTTTATTGCTTCAAGACTTCACCTAACCACAGGCATTGGAGGGCTTGGCCTTGATCTCCATGCTTAGTGTGGGGTATCTTGGCTTGGTTCGGTTTGGTTTGAATGTCCAAACTTAACTAAATTGACTAGAGATAAATAATAAAATTGGTGTTAAATTAAGACCAGAAGACTAGGCTCTATTTTAAACCCTAGGAAAGCTACTTAATGGAGAACGTTTTAAACCTACCGAGAGAGAGAGAGAAGCCTTGCCACACACAAGACAGCTTGAAAACAATATGAGAAAATGTTTGGTTGAGATTTCAACACCACATTCAGAGAAAGGAACGACCCATTAGTCTTGATTTTCGCCTCTCAAGAAGTAAATTTTTGGAAGAGAACCCAGTAGTTCATAGAGTAGAACTCTTGCTTTTATCCATGACATATTGCAAATTTTGTGAGTTTTTACATTGATACTAGGATGATTATGAATTTTAACTCAAATGAGCTCTGTCCTGGTTGAAGGGGGTAGATGGACATGGAAATCCAGTGGACAGGGAAGGTGTGATATGCTGTGTTAGGTGGGGACCTAGGCCAAGTCCTTCATTCAGGAGAGAAGAATGCCTTACAAAAGGGACAACACATTGTGTGTCAAACACCTGGTCATAGTTGGCTATAAATATGGGGCTTGCATTTTGTTGGATCCACTTTCCTCCCATGGTTCACTGATGAGCAGATGGTATAGTCAAAGTTAAAATGAAAAGGAACAAAAAAACTACAACAGACTTGGGGGAAAAGGCTTTATCTAACATCTAAGTGAATTTCCTTGTAACCTCAAGTTTGCTTTTCTGCCAAACATGGGTCTGTTAAAAGAAACATACTGGAGTGGATTCTGCTGCAAATGGTGAGGGGGACCTTACCTGGGGGAAGATGATTAATTTTGGTATTGTGTGAATTAAACAGGAAACTTGCTTTCCAGGCTTAAGTCTTAAGCAAAGGTATGCAACACGAAAGCCGAGTGAGGTAGAGAGAATGGAACACACCTTTAAAGGGGAAAACAGGGCTCAGAACTCAGAATCAGTCACACACTGTATTTTCCCTCAAGAACAAAAGCCAACTATACTGCACTATTTGGATTAGACACGACTAATTTATCAGTTACAGTGCATGGGGACTTTCCTGCTGTTTACTGTTAATTCTGAAACTAGTGATTTTCATCTGTCTTTTATTTTTACCACTTTCTCACGGAAAATTTGCAGCTCTCCCCTAGAGACATTACTAGGAGTGGCAACCATTGTGTTGAAATAGCAGTTCAGCCTGTTGGCTTTTGACATCTGATTTATGACCAGCATTTGTGTAAAGACCCGTTGTGTGTGTGTGTGTGTGTGTGTGTGTGTGTGTTTTCTAGAACTGCATAGCCACCCATGAATCCAATGGCATTGACATCATCACAGCCCTGATCCTTAATGACATCAATCCTCTGGGAAAGAAGAGAATGGACCTTGTATTGGAACTGAAGGCAAGTAGGAATTGAAAGCAAAAGAAGGTAGCATGTGAAAATAGTCACTTTGTGTTTTGCCTCAGCACGTGATATGGTCAGTGTTATGAAACTAAATACAGACATTTCTTTGAGACGAAATGAATGATCCATGTTGTAAGCTCTGACTGAAATGCAGAACTTCAGTCTTGCCCTCCAAATATGAGTCTGAAGACAGGGATACTACTGGGGCGCCTGAGTGGCTCAGTCCGTTAAGCATCTGACTTCAGCTCAGGTCATGATCTCATGATTCGTGAATTTGAGCCCCAGGTCGGGTTCCGTGCTGACCGCTCAGAGCCTGGAGCCTGCTTCAGATTCTGTGTGTGTCTCTCTCTCTGCCCCTTCCCCTTCATGTTCTCTCTCTGTTTCTCAAAATAAAACATTAAAAAATTTTTAAATAAAAAAGATAGGATACTACTTCTGATGTTGCTTTCTTAAGCATACCCCCCCCCGCCCCCAGAAACAAAACCCTCATTTGTACCTAGGGCTTCCAAATATTCTTTAAGAGTCCAGAGATTGAACTTGCACCCTGTCTTGGTGTCTAAAGTGTATTTCAAAATGTGTTGACCTCACTGAGCACATTTCCTTTTTAACTGTTCCCATGTTGGGGCATGTTGAGATCCGTGCTCAGTCTTACGCCCATATGCAGCAGGGAACTTTTTGTCATAACCACAGAAGAGCCTAGAACTGCAGGTGAAAAACTGATCTGTATTGATTGCATAAACAGTGTCATAGGAAAGAGAGGTCATTAGGGAAGATGTTAACACAGAAGCCCACAGGAATTGCACAGTTATTTTTATTTTTCCTTTAGTCTTTAGAGCTGAGAGTCCAAACGGGTAGTTGATTTGGATGTAGGATTTAAATGGATTTTTTTGTATGTGAGCTATTTTTTACTTCCTTTGACAAATTGTGTTGTAGAATTGACTTCAACATTACTCAGGCTTATGGGCCTAGCTCCCATTTCTCAGAATGTATATGATGAGAGCCTGAAATGAACAGAATTTCATCTGCTACTGATCAATGTTTCAGTGACTTTTTCAACTAACCTGGTAATCTATGGATTATGATAGAAACGTGTGTGCTCTGAAAAGCCACCAATTGGTAGCACAGCATCATGATTGACTTGCTGTGGCCTGTACTTGGAAAGAAAAAAAATACTGCCACTTCTTAATGCAAAACACCGAGAACTTTCCAGTCCTGTACACAAAGAAGCACACAGGTTATCCTAGGCTCAGGCCCTAAAATGAGGTCAAGCCAAGAAGTGCAGGGTGTGGGCACATGAACACTTTGACTGTAGTGGGAAATTAGGGTTTGGTGTGCATACAGTCCTTCTTTGGGTCACTTTTGTTAACTGTGTCAGCTGTGCTCCAATTATAATATTGGGGGTTATGAGAGCTGATAACATTATTTTTTAAAAGGAAGAAATGACCTTAATCGCCTGCTTCTCTGCCTTGCAAGGCTGAATAACAAGGTTTATAACCACACCTGCCCCAAAGACTTTGTGGGTCTATATAGCAGGTTCTTTCTGACCACAGTCATCATGACAATGCCAACATACACCCAAAGACCCTGAAATTTCCAATTTCAGGGCACCCAGATGGCTCAGTCGGTTGAACATCTGACTTTGGCTTGGGTCATGAGTTTGAGCCCCACATTGGGCTCACTGCTGTCAGCACAGAGTCCACTTCGGATCCTCTGTCCCTCCACCCACCCCCCCCACTCTCTCTCTGTCTCTCTGTCTCTCTCAAAAATAAATGAACATTTAAAAAAAATTGCAATTTCCACCAGGACTTAGGTCAGGGAGGGAGAAACTATGCCCAAACAAGTATGTTCCTCTTTGATCCAAATCAGATTCCACAGACATGGTTTTGGGGTCTGCAGTGGCCCGTTCTCTGTTGCATCCAGCTGGTTTTTGCTGTCCTATCCCCCTGGCTCTTCCGTGGGATAAAACGTCCATGTAGCCAGGATGCAGGGCTTGCACCGACGGGGCACAGGCATTCAGGCCAACCCTGCCCTCACCCCACCCCCCATGCTGCTCCTCTCCATTTCCTCCTCCCTTTCTTTGTCCAATTAGAACAATGCTTCCAAGTTGCTGCTGGCCATCATGGAGAGCAGGCACGACAGCGAGAATGCGGAACGGATACTTTACAACATGAGGCCAAAGGAACTGGTGAGTTGGATGGCTGGTCCCCTGGCCATGACTCTCTACAGAGGGTCAGAACAGCATCTGTGGCAGAACGGGAGCCTGCCTCCCCAAGCTTTCTTAAAGATGCCACAGCTCAGAAGTATAAAGAGAACATTGGATGCAGCTCTGCAACTCAGCTAAAGGAGCAAAGTACTGCTTTGAATCAGTGGCGCCGGCCCTCTCCCTGATGCACGGCCGCCTGCGGCAGCCACCCTCACCTGCCGTCCCTGCTGCGAGATGGTGCGGCAAGTGGTCTGGGGGCCTAGCTCTCCCTTTCTGCTGGGTCACCTTGGGCAGGCACCTGACCGCTCTGCGCCACAGTTTCCTCATCCCTAAAAGGAAGATGTTAATGTCACGCAGGCCCAAGGGCTGTCTATAAGATAAGAAGAGACAGTTGGCATCAGACACAGCGCCTGGTACCCTCCGTGACCTGTAGCTCCTTTCCCCTCCTTCCTCTCCACTGCTGCTCTTTGTGCCTTGTCTGTGCCCAGAGCTAGAGAATCCCCATCTCTTCTGGCTGCTCATAGTCTGGGCAACAGAACAGTGTTTGTTGGGAGCCAATGTTTCAAGGGCTTTTTTTTTTTTTTTTTTAAAGAAAAAAACAATCTCGTTTATTTTTGCCAGGTGATATTCACGATGGGCCGTGACTTTCCAGGGCAGGGGTTAGCGCTACAACCTGTGAGACAAGCAGCTCTCAGAAACCATAAGACGGGCTGAGGAGAGAACTCTATTTGGACTTCTTCCCACCCAAATAAACTGTAACTGACAGAACTAAATGAGGGCACTAAAACTTTTCTGTCGCCGGGTGACCGGTGTGCGCTGGGGGCCAGGCTAAAGTCCCTTCATGTATTCCTTGAAATAGAGTTAACAGTGAGCTCAGCTCTTTGATCTCTGAGGTCAGGAGTGAGTGCTCAGCCTGAGATGGACATCCTCCCCAAGTTTACATAACAACTTACATAACTGCGGCTTGGGGGGAGCTCAAGGTGTCCTTGTGAGTAGGACAGAAGGACTTCGCAGAAGACCCCATTCCAACTCTCATGGACCAACACCACGGGCTAATGTCAGTACCCATGGCCGTGGGTGCCACAGGCTCCTGGGATGCCCCCTTGTGGTTGGAGAACATCATTCCCAGACCACAGGAAGAGTCCAAGGCTTGATGGAACAAACAGGGTTCTAGGAATCCACATAGAAACTCTAATGTCCAGGACACATCTGCACGTATGTGTGTGGGTATGTGTGTATTCTGGCACTCATCCCATGTATAATGTTGTCTTTTCAATTTGGTATTAGAACTAACAGGAAATCAAGCCCAGAGAGCGGGAATCTCAAGGATCTTTTCTCTAAATGTATTTTTCAGGGCCTGACCCAGTGTCAGTACCGAAATGTATGGCCCTCTGCATGCTTGGTCTTGGATAATGAGACATAATTCAGGGCAATAGCCTTGTGGCAATGCAAGAAGCTAAAATGCCTTCTGAATCATTAAAGAAAATGATTAATTTTCAGTTCAACCTAGGGGTTGAAGGCATTTTGTTCTTATTATTTGATTAAATCTTGAATGATTTGTTCATTTGATAACTATTGGTCAGGCCCTACTTTGTCCAAGGTGTTTTGCTGGGCACCAGGGAGGGATTGAGAAAGGAGGAGACCCAGCCCCTGGGCACTGGGTAGGGCACTAGGTAAGACGCTGAGGTGGGTGGAGCCATAGACAGGTACAGAAACGCACTAGGAAATGCGCTCTGAGCATGAAACCAGTGACATGCATGGGTCCTCTGGTAGCACGTTTGAGATCAAATCTCAGCTCACTAGCCATGTGACTTCAGGAGTGCCTCTTTACTCCTCTCTTTCTTCATCTATAATAAATGGGAATCGTTGATAGTTCATAAAATGTTGATGAGCATTAAATTTCCCAAAAGAATGTTGAAACTAAACACAGTGCTTGGCACATAAAAAGGTCTCAGTAGATGTTATTTGGTAATGGTGTTATTTTTACATGGAGTAGGGACAGAGAAATGTAGATGGGAAAATGTGGAACCGGAGATAATAGTTTGACCAGCTATTCCCAAAGGCTAGTGGCTTTCCTACTAGTTTTCCTTGAAATGGCAAAGGTTGGGGATTGGAGAGGGATGGTGGGAGGAAATGCAGAGATAGGAAAAGTCTGGCTTCTCGTCTACATTTGTGTCATATTTTATTGCTTCAAGGAACTTCTATAGCCATTGTCCCCTTCTAAGGGGACAGAAGAGCTCTTGGTCTAGTTACAGCACATGGGTTTCATCTCTAACGTCTGTGGAAGTTGATTGGTAGCGACGGCCTGTGAACAGTGTTGAGAAGGACTCTGAGGCTGTGTCCAAACCTGATAGGAAGCAGATGCCAAGCCTCATGAGCACTGTCTGCCCCAAGAGGGGAGACTATACGATGCCAGTCCTGTGTGGGTCTTCCTTGAAAGGTGAGCTTCCTTTGTTTCACCGCTCGTGCTTCCTTTGTTTCACCACCCTTGCAGGTGGAAGTGATCAAGAAAGCCTACATGCAAGGCGAAGTGGAGTTTGAGGATGGGGAAAACGGTGAAGATGGAGCTGCCTCCCCCAGGAACGTGGGGCACAACATCTACATATTAGCTCATCAGGTATGATCTGTCCCTGGGTCCCCATGCCAGGCGTGGCTTGCCTTCAGTGCCAGAATTCCCAGCTGAATGTGCACTTAAACTTGATTCTCCCATAAGGGCTTAACCTAGGGCTGTTTGTATTCATGGTGATGTGGCTCACAGGTGCTCATGGCAGCCTGACCCAGTGTACCGAGTTCCCGGGCTCTTCCATGTTCCCATGGGAGGGTCGTGTCCTTGGAAATCCCCACGTTTCTCAAAAGCCTTCGCACTGAGCCTTGACACTTAGATAGTTTATGACTGTGTTTGGAGACAGTTGAAAGGAGTCTTAGGCTTTTCATAAATATTGATGAGTCTATCTTAACAATCTAAAGAAATAGACCTCAGCTGCCTTGCCTCCTATCACATTTAGAAATCTTTGGGAACTAACTTGTCATTATGAGTTCTTTTTGTTTGCTTTTGGGGGTTGGGGGATGTAGTAATTTCTTCCTACCCTGGCACCAGAATGCCCTGTTTCATAACTCTTCTTCCCAAGTGGCTGGGCTTTTGAAGATACTTTCTTTTCCTGGAGGCTGATGTGCGTTGAGCTTGCCAATGTGTGTGGGCAGCTTGTGACTCTGCTGCAGGCTTATGCTTCCTGTCCCTTTCACCTCGTTGGAGTAGAGGACTTAGGAATAAAGCAGTGACAGTATCGGTCAGGCGGAATGGCATGCCCTGCTACGACATGCTGGCAGAGGAAGAGAACCCAGTCTCCCGTCCCGCGTCTCTTCCACTACCTGTGTTTCTCCACTGAGCGGGTTTCGGAACATTCTGAATGGAGACCTGGGTGGCTGTACAGAAAACCCCCTCTCTCTCCTGCGTGGCTGAAGAAATTGGGGGAAGGTGGGACCTCCCATGGGCCTGAGCTTTCTCACGCTGTTCTGCTGAGCTCCCACAAGCCCCCCGCCATCTTTGCCCTTCAGCTTGCCAGTGGGTAGGATGCATTCTTTATGCCCCACAATGGAAAGGGGCGCACGTGTGCCCGTCACAAAGTGATAATGACTCGCCTATTTTCTGGACTTGTGTTCCAGTTGGCTCGGCATAACAAAGAACTTCAGTCCATGCTGAAACCTGGTGGCCAAGTGGATGGGGATGAAGCTCTGGAGTTTTATGCCAAGCACACAGCCCAGATAGAGGTAAAAACAGAGGGAACTCAGGGCGCGGGCCTGTGTCGAGGGCCTGCAGTGGGCTTGCACGCAGTCATTCGTCTGAGCAACAACAGTGTGTTGGTTATGAATTCTGACAATGTAATAAGTAGAAAGTATTACAAGAAAACCAGCAGAGGGACCTGCTATGGATTGTGATGGCCAGAGAGGCCTGTTCTGAAGAATGACATCTAAGCGTAGACCTTAGGAAAAATCAGAATGAAACAGGAAGAACCTAGAGGGAAGAGCTTCTCAGGCATGGGGGATAATGACAAGTGGAGGCCCTGAGGAGGGAGGTACTAGCAGAAGGTGAGGAGCTTGAATCCGTTGAGCAACAGAGAGGCAGCACAAGGTCCGAAGGGAAAGACCAGCGGCCCCGGGTCCGCACAAGACTGCTCACTATCCTTTCGAGAAGTCTGGGTTTACTGGAAAAGCCATGCAGAACTGCGGGGGAGTTTTACACAGAGGCTGGTACAGTCAGATCTGCATTAAGCATAAGCATGCGAGCACACGCGCACACACACACACACACAAACACCACCATACCTTACTAATCCTCTATGAGCTCAATGGGGCCCTCTTCCATTTTGCAGATAGGGAAACTCTGAAATAAGACTCCAAGAGGTTGTGTCATTTGCCCAGCTAGCAGGGGCCGAGCTGCAGTTGTAATCCAGGCCCTGCTGACCCCAGAGCCCATGGGTGCATTTTGTTACCTGCGTTGAGCACAGACTTCTGTCTCCAGGCTCTAGGCAGTGAAAGGTGGTGTGCTTTGTTTAGCTAAGGAAGAAGTGCACAGATTCAAGATCAGTGCTGGAACAGAGATTTTGAAGGGCTAACGGACTCCTTTGGACCATATGAAATGTTCACGATGGAGACGTTTTAAGAATATATTCTTATCAAATGTGTCAAGTGTCTGCACTGTCCTAATAAAGTGGGTCATTTTACTGATGAGTTGACCATGGCAGTGCATGTGAGCAAATACTCGTAATTTATTGTTAACAAGGAGAAGCTCGATGGCAGCCCTGCTCTGTCCTCTGGAGCCCTTAAAAGACAAGCTTTAGGTGTTTGCAGTGTAGGATGTCAGAGCTCCTTGGTTCACTGGAGAGAAGACTGACGCTTGATCAGGTTAAGAGGCGTGAACAAGGTCACTCAGGCCTGTTAGAGGTGGGGAGGGATTGGAATGTGTTTTCCTGATTCCCACCTGTAAGCCTCCTTAAAAGGAGGTGTGGACAGATATGAAATGATGGAGAGAAATGGCTGGGTGTGGTGTCCCTAGCTCTCAAATCCTACCCTTGGCTAGCCACCCATTTGCTCCAGTTTCCTGAGGAAGTTACCTGTGAAAAGCCAGAAAATACCCCATTACTCCTTGGGCTTCCTCATAGAGTGCTTTGCTCTTGCAAGTTACCCTGGGTATCCCTGGAGTCTGGGACTCAGTGCTTGCCATGAGGCCTCTGGTGTTCTCCTCCTTTCCCTCTTGAGAACAGAAGCACTTCTCACATCATATTCCTTCAGATTTGGGAAATCCAGGGTTCACTTAACTGTGCAAAGCAGGCAGGCTCTTGACAGCACGAGAAGACAGACTCAGTCCCCAGGCCTATCAGGACAGCAGCATCACCTGTGGGCAGGTTCCAGTCACCAAGCCCCAAACCACACACAATTCCAGTTAAATGAGGTTGCCTGAAGGACCAGAATCAGTATGACCACGAAGCTTCCTATAACCTGATCTGCAGCTGGATTGGGGGGGACCCCGGGTCTAAAGATCATGCCTCCAAGAATGTCTCACGTCTGAGACAGTTCCCACTACTACTGGACCTGAGTCACCTCTCTTGCTGTGTCAGGGAACAAAAGTGTTGGGACAGTGAGAGCCACATCTTGTAGTGGCTCTCCACTTCTCCATCATTTGGGGTGGAAGAGTAAAGAGGGTTCATGCCCCTGTGTACAGCCACCTGTACCCTCTTTTGAAATCCCTACTTCCCAGGACGGTGGCTAAATACAGTGTCCTAGAATCTAAACAGTCCTGACCAGACTTACCTCTTGTCTGGAGATTGAGCCAGTCTAGGAAGGGCACAGAGAAAACCTGTAAGGTGTCCACTCCGCGGCCCAACAAAGCTGGTTCAAAAAACAGTGAATCCTGTACCGGTGGTAAATGGCCATGCTAGTTCATACACTGTACATCGTAGATGCTGTGACAAGTAAGAGATAGGTCTGTGCAACTGTAGGAACCAAAAATGTCTTTTTTTAAAGTTCCTATTTAGGGGGAAAAAAATCCAAAACACCTAATATGCTATCAGAGAATTTTAGGGGAGGTTTGCACTACAGTCTGGTGCAGCTCTGTCCAGTATTATAATCATTAGCCATGTGTGGCTGCTTAATTAAAATTAAATACTCAGTTTGTCAGCTGCACTAGCCACATGTGCTAGTGCTCAATGGCCACAAGTGACCAGTGGCCATCCTTTTGCATGGGGCAGATGCTTGGCTATAGAACCATTCCATCATTACAGGAAGTTGTATTGGACAGCCCTAGCCTAGAGCCTCATTTGGTTTTGTCACAAAACACAGTTTAAATGGAGGCAAAAGTTAATCACAATAAAAGTAACGGGTCTCAGGTTAAAAAACAAAACAAAAACTCCTTTTGGAGGTTTGCCCAATTTGTTTTTTATATAAATCTAAGAGACAAGCCCAGTCTGAGAAGGTTCCAGAACAGGTTTGCGTTATATTCAGTCTTGAATACTGAGCGCATGACTGGTTGCAGAGATCCTCAGTGAAAGTTTTTGAAAATGACTGTTTAAGCTCCTCTCTTTTTCCACCCTAGATTGTCAGATTGGACCGAACCATGGAACAGATTGTGTTCCCTGTACCCAGCATATGTGAATTCCTAACCAAGGAGTCAAAACTACGAATATATTACACTACAGAAAGGGATGAACAAGGCAGCAAGATCAATGACTTCTTCCTGCGGTCCGAGGACCTCTTCAATGAAATGAACTGGCAAAAGAAACTGAGAGGTGGGTCAGCACTGCATCCACAACACGTGAGAGGTTGAACCCCTCCCTGGGGTTTCAGAGACCTGAGCCTGATGGTGATGGGTGTGCCTCCAGTTGGAGCAAAGCTAGAATAATTTACGGTGCTTCTATCTCTGAGCACTGGGAAGACCTGGATACCTTTGTAGCTGATAAATGGGCTGTGGCCTTAGGGAGGCATCTCCCCGGAAAAGTCTTCCTTCATGCACCATTTGATTTTACTTGATTGGAGAGCTCTATGGGAGACTTCCGGAATGTCCTTTCTTGGTATCTTGATGTAGAAAATAAAAGGAAGGGAGAAAAAGCCAGGCTTTGAGCTCACAGGATAGTGCACATGAGCAGGAAATCCAGCCAGCTTGTCTGCTCATTTACTAGCTCACCAGCTCTGAAGACACTGGTCTCTCCCTTTTACAAGTAGCTCAGGTTTTAGACTCTACTACCATTTTATAGGCAGTGGAATCATTTGCCACATAAGATGCATGGTTGCTCAGGACCTCGTCCCATTGCGATGCCTGGCCAGTCGGGCTGAAAGTACTCATCTAAAACACTTTGATCGGGGTGTCCCAGAGGGCTTCTCAGCTCCTGGTTTTCATTAGGATTTTAATGGGATCCTTCAGTACTGACAGTACACTCCGCACCAACTGTTGTGACCAACTTAGAAAGGATTGTGCTTTATTTCTGTCTGTTAGTCAGGAGCCAGGTTTTTTTTTTTATTTGAAACCCTGGATTCCAGCTACAGTTGTGATCTTTTGGGCTCTTTCTGTGGAGCAGGGCTGCGGAAGTGGAAGCGGCATTGGAGGTGGGTTTCTGGGAGCTCCTGTCCTCCACCCGCCTCCCATCAACTTGGGCCAGAACGGACCAGCCTTCACTGCATGCTGCTTTCACTTGACCCCTCTTCTCCCTACCTCCCTGCACCCCTAGGTGTGGCTACTAACAAAGAGGGTGTGCACACACATTGGCCAGAGGCCCTGTTCTCTCATCACAGCCTAACCCCACAACCTTCTCGCTCATTTCTAAGGGCTGCCTCATCATCCAGCACTTTAAAACTTAGAAGGTGTTTCCTGGGGTGCACCTGGCTGGCTCGGTCAGTAGAGCATACAACTCTTGATTTTAAGGTCATGAGTTCAAGCCCCACATTTGAGTTTAGAGATTACTCAAAATCTTTAAAAAGAAAAAAGAAAAAAAAAGCAGACAGAAAAGAAAAGAAAAAAGGTTCCCTGGACCATACCCATTCCTCACCCATTCCCATGCTTGGTGTTGACAGGGAGGCCAGGAGACCTTTGGGAGAGCAGCTTGCATGTCCCCTTGGTAGGGATCTCAGAAGTTTAGGGTGCACTTCTAGGCGATATCATGTGTCCTTCACCCAGGCTCCTCCAGCTTAAACCTTGTGAGTAGCCTTGAACATCCACACAACACTTGGGAGAACAGAGAAAAAAGATAGCAAAAATAAGGTAGACATAGACCCTATCCTCTTTACTAAGAGGATTTTCAGCTTGTATTTTCTTGTATTTTCAGCTCTTGTGCTCACTGGGGTAGTGTGTGATTCTTGCTTCAAGGGATAATCCTGAATTCATGTATCCAGACCTCCACAGTAGTTACTGAGACCGTGATTTCACTCTTGATCAGTGTAAGGGTCTCCTAAGACTGGTCACGTATAGTCATTCCCACAATTCTGGGAGCCTGTGAAAACATAAAAATACTTCCTAGGCTCTCCAGGGGGCTTGGGAACTGACAGAAGGGTTTTCACCTTTTCTGGTGAGGAGAGATACCTTGTGATCACTCGTTATGAGATGTTGTCTTCAGCCAGGCACAGGAGGAAGACCTCGGCCCCAAGGGGTGGGAGATCTCACTTCTGTTCCACTCCTGCTCCCCACTGGCTGTGTGGCCCTATGCAGATGACTTCATTGCTCCCAGACTCCCACCTCGAAAGTGGGAACTGAAGATTGATTGATTCATTGATTGTGGAGTGCTCAAGTCATCATTCCTCGATTTATGTTGCATCGTAGCTAATGCCTCCTCTTATTTAGTCCGCCTTTGTTTCAGTAAAGCTTAAACAGCTATGGTTGTCAACTGAAAGATTTTAATTGGCTTCAAAGCTATCTGCTGGTAAGAGAAATTGAAAACAGTAACTGGATTAAACATGATACGCATATTTAGGGAGGGGAGAAACGCACTCGTTAGAAGTGCAATTAAAATGAAATACATTTTCCCCTCTAAGTAGCTCATTTCTCTTCTAATAAATGTGCAGGAAGAAAACTTCTGCTTTATTCATGAAGCTGTTTTCCCCTTTACTGAAAGTATCACAGAATCACCTGTACTTTGGTACATCTGTAGCTACGGCTCAGATACAAAGTCAAGTCTGTCCAAGACTGCTGTTGCATAGTAATTTCTTCTGCAAATCTTAAGATACTCAGATCCTATGCTCTTCTGAAGCCCTCTTCCCTGCTCCTCTCACAGACTGTGTGTGTGTGCATGCATGCATGCACACACACGCACAGCCCTTTCAATGCATTCACATCCTTTCTCACCCATGCGTCTCTGATGCCTTCTCCTGAAGTTCCTAGCCCCAGTGAAGTGAAAACCCTGGGCTAAGAAAACGAAAAGATTGTGAAAGAGGAAACAGAGGCCTGGTTACATATGCTGACATTTTCCTACTTGGGGTTTTTCCTCAGGGTTATCACACCCATCCACATAGAGCTGGGGAATTCTGTTGCCGTGTATACATGGAGTCCAGGTCCCCTGGCACAGCCCAGACACAAAGTCTAGGAAACAAGGTTACCAAGCGGTGCTCTGGGGTTCAGTAGTTTAGATTGACCTGCCTAAATGGGATCATGGTACCCTGTCTTTGTAAATGTGATGTAGTAGGTACATCAGCCCAGCCAACTTTTACTGGTAGTAAGGAGAAAACATGCTATAAAGTACAGAGAGGGGTTCATCATGTGTAAGCTGTGATTCCTTCCTCTGTGAACCTGCCATGTGACAGGCATGGGCAACAGGGGCATCTTTTTAAGTGGCTGTAATTGAGCCACCTGACAATGAGCAGGGCTGTAATGAAGCACACACCGTGGAAGTATCGGAAAGGCAGCTTTCTGAGAAAAGACAGGATCTGAACAGCATCTGGGAAGATACATAGGACTTGGATAAACATAAGCCTGCAAGTGTGCGGAGAGGGAAGGTAGATTCATTTCCTATTGCTACTGTAACAAATTACCACAGACTTGGAGGCTTACCACAACATACATTTACTATCTTACAGTTCCGGAGGCCAGAAATGTACAGAGGTGCTCATTGGGCTAAAAATCAAGTGTTGGCAGGACTGCCTGCCTTCTAAAGGTTCTAGCTTTTTCCACTTTCTACGGGCTTCTTGCGTTGTTTGGCTCTTGGCCTCTTCCTCCATCTGCAAAGCCAGCCGTGGCCAGGAGAGCCTTACTCACACTGTAGGACCCTGCCTCTGGCACGGCCACACCCTTTCTTCCTTGTAAGGATGTTTGTGATTGTGTTTGGCCCACTGTATAATTCGGGATAATTTCCCCATCCCCAGATCCTTAACTGTATCACATCTCTGAAGTCCCTTTTCCCATGAAAGGTAACATATTCACTGACTCCAAAAATTAGGATGTGGACATCTTGGGGACCAGGGAGGGAGGAAGGGTGGCGGGGCTGGTATTCTCCCATCACACAAGGTACATTAGTTGCATTATATTGTATAATAAATTACCTCAAAACTTAGTGGCTTAGGGGCGCCTGAATGCAGTCACTTAAGCATCCAACTTTGTCTCAGGTCATGATCTCCTGGTTTGTGTTCAAGCCCCGACAACAGCTCAGAGCCTGGAGACTGCTTCAGATTCTGAGTCTCCCTCTCTGTGCCCCTTTCCTGCTTGTGCTCTCTCTCTCTATTTAGTTTATTTAAAACTAAATAAACATTAAAAATAGTTAAAAACAAAAAAAATTTAGTGGCTTAAAACAATTAATATTTATTTCCTCACAGTTTCTCAGGGTCCGGAGTTTGGGAGTGGCTCAGCTGGGTGGTTCTGACTCAAGATTTTTCATGAGGTGCTGCGGTCAAGTTGGGAGCCAGACCCTCCGAATCTAAATATTTGAGGGACCTGGGGGACCCACTTCTCTGCTGACTCTCGTGACTGTTGTGAGGAGGCCTCACTTCTTCTCCACATGGGCCCCTCTGCAGGACTGCTCAAGTTCTACACAAAATGGCGGTTGGTTTCCTCAGAGCACATGACTGAGGGGAGAGGGAGGAGGAAGCTGCAGTGCCTTTTGTGACCTAGTCTCAGGAAACACACCCATCACTTGTGTACTGTCTTAGAAGTGGTGACTAAGTCCAGCCCACACTCAAGGGGAAGGGAATTAAGCTGCACCCCTTGAGGAAGAGAGCGGCAAAGACTTTGTGGACATATTTTTGAACCAGCAAGGGGGCAGTGAACCGAGGCTCGAAGTGCTGCATGTATTCAGGGAGCCACCACTAGACTGGGATGTAAAGGTAGCTTATCTGGGGAAGAGAAGCAGGAGAGGAAAGACTGGAAACTTAGATGAGGTCACAGTTTCTTGTGTCATTGGAAATAGAAGACGGTGTCTGTCGAGGTTGGTCTCTAAGTATCTTTTTGCACCTGGATAGAGACTCATTTGATTTGAAGGACTGAATAGTTATCATATTCAGAAAGATACTGCAATTCAAGTATGTTAGCTTTATAAATATATGATTTGTGAACTATCTGCCGTAGTTGAAGGTCACTTATTACAATTAAAGCATCCTCCAGTGGCTGCTCTTACATTTGATATTGAGAGCCCCCCTCAAGAGAAGTTTGGCTTACATACAGCATCACTGAGCTTTGCCATTTCCTATTTTTTGTTTACTTTATACGAGCTTTTTATATGTACACTGACGTGGAGAGGACGTTATAAACTCCCACGTACCCACCACTCATCTTCCGCCATTACCTACCTTTTCCCATTCTTGCCACCCATCTCCCCTGGAGTTTACGTGTCCAGATCAGAAATGGGCTTCACCTAAGTGTCCANAAAAAAAAAATTTTAATTTAAAAAAAAAAAACAGAAATGGGCTTCAGTCCCAAAAGAAACACCAGTAGTTATTATTTCCAGAGCAGATGATTTCTCATCTTAAATTTGTTTCACCAATTAACCTAAAAAAAAAAAAAAATTAATTAATGGAGGTTGACTGAATCCTGGTCAGCGTCTCTTCTGAATGTTGACATGAGCCACTTAGCTTTGTCCTTGTCCAGTGTCCGAAGGGATCACTGACCCAGGTGTTAGTATCTCCTCCAAAACTTCCACACTTTGCTGGGCCTCAGTTTCCCTCATTTGTAAAATGAGAGATTTTAAACTAGATGGTGCTTGTAGCCCTAAAACTCTAGACTTTGGAAACATTTCCTGTTTCCAAGTATGAACCTGAAATGGGTAATTATTAAATTACCCAGGGCTCTGTTTAATTGTGGCATAACTTTATTTTGGAGAGAAGCTTTCAAAGAGTTGGCTGCTGCTCTAGGCATCATTATAGGGCCATTGGATTTGTCATTGGCTGCTGTCCTTGAGTTAAATGATGACTTCATTGGGAAAGAGAAACACACCATAGAGACCCATTCTCCCATACGCCATACTTGTTTGGAGGGAGATAATGTTGAATGAATCTATCTTTTAGAAACCCTGCTTCTGGTATGGAGACTGAAATTATTCCTTCCACATCTATATTTGAGCATCATCCTAAGCATAAGGCACTGCTGGATAAGAATTCATGGGAAAAGGAAGCACCACCACTCACCATGTGACCAGAGGCCTGTTGTTGTAACGCTGAGTGTGTCCAGCCAGTGTGATATTGCCTGTAAAAAATGGCAGCAGTATGGCAAGTGTCTCTTGCCTATTAGTGTTGGCTTTGGTACCACATCCTCTATCCATGGTAGCCTCCCATTCATGGGAATGGGAGCTCTGCTGCTCACTCCCCAGTCAGCAGCTCCCTCCCCCAGCTCCCTGCCCCTGGTGTGATCATTAGACTTCAGGAAAATGTCAGATGGCTCACTGTGAATTAGTGGAGGATTTTGAGCAAGAGAGGAGTGTGGAAATGGTAGCCACCCTAGTCTGGAGCCCAGCTGGGCCAACTCTGAATCTTGTGTTTCCCTCCAACTGGAGCCCCACACTTCTGAAAGGCTGATTAAGTTCTTGGGTCTCTCTGAGCATCTCCTCTGGTCCCAGATTCAGTGATGGATTGAAGATTCAGTGCATGAACTCTGGACAACCCCAGATTCCATAACTGGTGGTGTTGACTGGGGCATGCAGGGTTTTTAGATGTTTCAACTTTTCTTCTTTTATTCGCTTCCTTGTCGCCAAATACGTCTTCTGTTCCAGTAAGTACTCCAAACAGAAATAAACCAATCTAATGTCGCTGTGAGCCTATGAGTCAACCTCAAAACAAATGATCATTTTTTTACTGTTGTGGTAAAAACTGGGAACAAAAGTGGGCTTGTGGGGCAGAGCGGGAGGAAGGGCCAAGTGGGATTCCCAGCTTTCTGACTTCGAACCTTACATGGCCTGGTCTTTGTTTTCACAGCCCAGCCCGTTCTGTATTGGTGTGCCCGCAACATGTCTTTCTGGAGCAGCATTTCATTTAACCTGGCTGTCCTGATGAACCTGCTTGTGGCCTTTTTCTACCCATTTAAAGGAGTCCGAGGAGGTACCCATATTTTTTTTGTTTCAAAGAAACTACTAGAAGCAGCAAGAAGGTTATGACTTGCATCTTAAATAGGATCTCTGGAAGTATTGGTGCAATATTAGGGGATCTCAGTTACCCATTTTCGGACAAAGATGAGATTGCAGCTTTTACCACAGGTTTAGGTTTAAATCTTGTATGAAACCATGTCAATTTTGTGTCCACATTTTCTTACCAGGAAGGAAAGAGAAGAAGCTATACACTCTGACACCTGTAAGAAACAGTCTCAGTCAGTCTCCTTGTTTTATATATTGGGAAACTCTTGTTCAGAGAAGTTGAGAGATTTAGCCAGAGCTGCAGAGCTCTAGTGGCAGAGCTAACCCTAGAACATAGATATTTTGTTGTTCACTCCAGTAGATTATTTTCCCCATACTGTACTTAGAGAATTAATTTCAGGCTAANTATATATATATATATTTTTTTTTTTTATTTCTTGGTCAAGGGGCTTGAGGAGACGGCTTTAAGAGCTGCATGCCATCATTCACACAGTAAAACACATCCATGATCTTCATGGGTATCCTCTCTGCCCCCTCTCTCCTTCCAGTCCCTCGGTATGTGCATTTTACATAGTTCTCTGGGAACAGAGAGACAAATCAGGAGGGCCATTTTTCTCTTTGTGGTTCCTCCATTTGCTTGACAGCATTCTAGAATTATTCACACTTCTGGGCTTCTGGGGCCCAGCAGAAGCCCCTCTCCTGTTACACATCCATGACCCCTTTTCTGATAGTGTATACAGCCTCTTGAGAAGTCTCCTTCTCAGCTACGTTTTTCATCAGACCTACCTGGAAGCTCATCTCACATATGTAACAACTGACCAGTAGCCACCTTTTGTGAAATACAGGGAATAAAGAGCCTAAAAGTAAGATACAAAAACTGTAGCAGCTCCAGGCTTAGCTCTTGAGCCTAATAATGCAGATGTGTATACATGATGAGACAGCATGTCTATACTTAGTCTTTTTAAGGTCGTTTTGAAAGTCATGACTTGTTCTGTGATGCTTAGGTATCCAACATACCCACTTGAGGAGTTAGCTTTTCTGCTTGGCCTTCAGTTAAATTGAAATCTTTGTTTCAGTGATTCTTTTCCCCCACAAAGCACTACCTAAACACAAGTCTGGGGGTATTTTCCTTTTAAATGCCATGTCAGGGGTCATAAGTGCCCCTGGGTGAAAAGATGCTGCAGGTTCACAGGGCTGTGAGGTTTTCTTTGAGGGAGCGTGTGCCCAGCCAGGCTGCGGGTCAGCAGAGGTAAGAGTGCAAAATACTCGGAGTGACAGAGCTTAGCTCTCTTTCCATCTCAGGAAAGTCGTCATGCTCATCATAACCTATTCTTCAGCCATTACTTTGGATGTGTTTTCCTTTATTTCCATTTCATTAAAAATCAATAAAATTGATTTTTCAATAAAAATCAATTTTTATTATACACCTTGACAGTTTTCTTCACTGGTCATTTGTGGAAATGTTCAGGACCTTGTGTGAAGAAAGGCACTTGATGGCTCCCCTCCCCTTCCGTGACAAGCCTTGTCCAGTGGAATACTTGATTTACAAAGTCCAGAATCTCTGGGTGGCAGCTTCAGTTAGTCTTCCTGATCCTTCTTCTCTATTAAAAGTACTTAAATTGACCTAGTCACCACTTGTGAAACCTTGGTATGAATTAGGAATTCCCTGTATAGTTCAGGGAAAAATAGTGATCGACTCAATCAGGATCTCTGGGGCATCCTGTTTCTTGCCTACACAAGTTCAAGACACAGTGATGATAGGATTGTTAAAGGTCCTTCCAACTGTAAAGTGGTGATCTGGCTGATCTGTAGTAGTTCAGACTTTCTGTTTTGGCAGCATGGGCTTTAGAAACTTCATGTGGATGGGTTAAGTGGAAAGCATAATTAGCTCTCCCAGGAAAGAAAGAGATTCATCTGACCTCAGGAAGCCTTTTCCATTATAGTGACTGAGCTCACCTCAAACACGTCACTTCACTCTCAGAGAGATGTATTTTTCTCTTGTAAGACATGTTGGGGGCATCTTCTATACTCACTGCTAACCATCGTCAAGAGGAGGGCTGTATTAGCATTGCCTCAAAATAAGATCAGGTTGGTTACTTGAAAGTATTTCTTTGAGATTGGTATTTGTTCATGTCAAACCCTAAAACCAGGATTTCCAAAATGTCCCAGTTGAATGTCCCCCTTTTTATGAGTGCTAAAATGGCTCTGTGGCTTATTAGGCCTATGGCTGCCAAGAATACTGGTGGCCTTAAAAGCTCCTTTTCAAAAGTATCCTTTCCCCCTTTATTTCAGAACTGATGAGTCACACAGCCTTTGGAAAGCATGAAACCTGGGCAGATTCACATTCTTTACTGAACTTGTGAGCATGCTACGATGATCAAAGCAAATATAATACTGCCTTTTAAACTTTCATTTTTGAAATTTTCAAATAGATACACAAATAATAACAGTTAATACACTGCCATGTATCTGTTAACCCAGGTTTAACAACTACCAGCATTTTGTCAATCTTGTTTCATCTCTTCTCCAACTGTATTTTGAAAGATTTTAAAGAAGTCTAGACATCTTGTTGTTTTGCCCATAAATATTTCAGTGTGCATCTCTAACTTCTAAGAATATTTCAAAATATGTATAATTACCATAACATTATCATATCTAACAGAACTAACAGTAAATCGTGTAATAGCCTGTCCATATTCATGTTTTTCCAATTGTCTTAAAGATGTCTTTCTATAATTGGTTTCTTAAAATCTAGCATTTTTTAACACTGCTTTTATAGTCGGGAGACAACAGGTTTTTATTTTGGCCCCTTCAGGATTTGGGTACATCCACTGTACTGGTCCCATTTATTATGCCGAGATCTTGAGGCGGTTTAAGAGGGCGAATATCTTTAATTAAAAAAATTTTTTAATGTTTGTTTATTTTTGAGAAAGAGAAGGGCAGAGTGTGAACAGGGGAGGGGCAGAGAAAGAGAGGGAGACACAGAATCTAAAGCAGGCTCCAGACTCTGAGCTGTCAGCACAGAGCCTGATGCAGGGCTCAAAACTCACAGACCACAAGATGATGATCTGAGCCAAGGTCAGACACTTAAATGACTGAGCCATGCAGGCGCCCCAGATGGTGATTAGACACTTAAAGAAAATGAAAATCAGTACACGGACTGGGAGAAAATATATACAAAATATGTATCTGACCAAAGGCTTATAGAATACATAAAAAAAACTCTTAACAATTCAGTAATAAAAAGACTGCTCAATTAAAACAAAGGGCACAAGATTTCATCAGATATTTCACAAAAGAATGCGCAACAGCACGTAGAAAGATATTCAACATCAAATGTTAAAAAAAAATTTTTTAAGAAAGGGTGGGGCACCTTGGTGGCTCAGTCAGTTGAGCATCTGACTTTAGTTCAGGTCATGATCTCACTATTCATGGGTTTGGGCCCCACGTTGGGCTCCGTACTGACTGCCCAGAGCCCAGAGCCTGCTTCAGATTCTATGTCTCCCTCTCTCTCTGCCCCTTCCCTGCTCATGCTCTGTGTCTCAAAAATAAATAAATGTTTAAAAAAAAATTTTTTAAAAAGATACTCAACATCAGTAGTTATCAGAGACATATGAGTGAAAACTACAGTGACATACCACTAGAAACTCACTAGAATGACTACAATCAAAAATACTGAAGATAGATGATGAAAAGAAAAGAGAAGAGAAAAGAAAAGAAAAGAGAAGAAAAGAAAAGAAAGAAAATACTGACTCTACCAGGTATTGGTGCCGATGTAGAACAGGTGGAACACCCACATACTACTGAATAATGCAGTCATTCGTGAAAACCGTATGGTTGTGTCTTAGAAACTAAAACATATCTTTAGGATCCAAGTATCTATTTCCACGTATTTGCCCAAGGGAAACAAAAACTTATGTCCATTCCCAGATTTGTACCTGAATGTTCCCAGTAACATTATTTATAATAACACAAACTGGAAACAACAAATATCCGTTAATTGTTGATTGGTAAATAAATTGTGGTATATCCAGATCATGGCATATTACACCAATAGGAAGAATAGAATACTTAATACACAAAATAATGTGACTAAATCTTAAAAATTTGCTAAGTGAAAGAATTAAAAAGACTACCTACTAGTAGGATTATGTTCCCATCTTTATGAAATTCTGGAGAATGCAAAGCTGTAGTGATAGAAGGGACATCAGTGGTTGTGTCGGGGTGGGAATGGACTAGCTGCAAAGAGCACAAGGAAACCCTTTAGGGCCATAAAAATGTTGATTGTGCTGACAGTTACCTGTGGTTCTGTGACTTTATAAACTGCCGAAATTTATCACATTATAAGCATAAAATCGGTGGTGTGTGTGTGTGTTTAATTGTCAGTTAAGGACCATCAACTTCAGAAGCTTACAGACTCCAGCCATTTGCACTGCCACCTTAGGCAAGACATGTAAGGCAAGACTCGGTTTCCTCCAGGGTAAAGTGAAGATAAATTGTTAAGCTGGGTGGGAGGATCAAATAAACAATAACCAACGAACGTAAAGAGCTTACTGTGATACCTAACCATTGTTGCATGCACACGAAGTGACATATGCCTCAGTATCCATGTCTTACTAAATTTCCCAAAAGCTTCTGCCTTTCTGTGCCCTTTTCTAATCAGGTTTCCCTTTTGAAGGATATCACAAGGGAAGAAGGAAGTGGCTGGGAGTGGGGGGAACAGTTTCTAGAGAAAGTGACTCGGCGGGCATGGACAGATGAACTAGGGCAGCCAGCAGGCTCGTGGAAGAGCTGTAACTCACAAGCGTGTCTCTTTTCTGGGTGGGGCTTCAATCCCAGCAGTTCTGGAGAAGTGAAACTCCTTTATATAAGTGGCCTTAATCATGTAGTGCTGCTTGTTTACATCTGAAGGAGACTCAAAATGTGACAGCATTTGAAATAGGGTTTTATTTTTTTTAATGAGTGTTTTACAGAACTATATTTTTAGCCATGTTGGCTCATGTTATATAACTAAGCCGTCTCGTGGGACACTCTAAATAGAACTTGAAATAGCAAGAGATGACAAAAACTGGTATAAGCTCTTTGACTACAAGGATAATCTAATTGTAGGATGATGTTAATGATACGGAAGTTGCCTTCCTCCTTCCCTTGAAGAAATCTGATTCAGGCAGGGGACCTGCAATTTTCCTTTGCGTCCTTTTAATAGAAATTAGAAGTTTCGGCTTCTAGTTCGTCTTCCTGAAGAGTGAAATGTGATACATGTATGGGTTTTATTGATGGAACAAATTCATCTGATGAGTGCCTCCTGGGTGCCCAGTGCTTCCTTCAGGGAACTTTGAACCTGTTTGGGGTGCAGTTAGGGTAGGGGCAGAGGGGAGAGAAAGATGGGTAAACTGACACCCAGAAAACGTGTGGTATACGGATGACCAGGATGGGGACTGAGAACACAGAGAGGAAGGGGCATCTGGCGTAAATTTCTGAAGAGGAAGGCGGTGAGGAAGAGTTGATATCTCAATGAAGACCTTAGGTGAATAGGAAAGGGAGAAAAATGTCCCAGGTAGGATGAACATGGGTCAAGGCTCACAGGTGAAAAGACATGGGTGTGATGAGTTATGTCTGGGGCAGAGAATTAGAGGTGAGACACTGGACAATAAGGCCAGTTTGTTAATTGAAGAAAGTCATTAAGCCCATTTTGGTTGGTTGCCTCTTACTCGGTGAAACGCTGATCTCTTAGAGCCTTACCTTGTCTTTCCAGGAACACTGGAGCCACACTGGTCAGGACTGCTGTGGACAGCCATGCTCATCTCTCTGGCCATTGTCATTGCCCTTCCCAAGCCCCATGGCATCCGGGCCTTAATTGCCTCCACAATTCTCCGGTTGATATTTTCAGTTGGATTACAACCCACGTTGTTTCTTCTGGGAGCTTTCAATGTAAGTATAATAGCTTCATAGCCACTTGCTTGTTTACATACAAACAGGAATTACTCCCATTCTCGTTCCCAGAATCTTGGCCTGTGCTTTCAGAGCAGAAAAACACTGTTCGGGTCAGCTGTTAAAATAGCAGAAGCAAAAGTGGTGTGGGTGGACACCTCCCTCTCAACCTTCTCACGGTACAGTGAACCTCTTAATCTATTTTCTGGGCACTGACAAGTCTCCTTTTTAGGGAAGATCCCTCTCAGAAGTAAGGCAGGCAGAGGGAGAACAATTGAGATGTAAACTAGTTCTTCCAGCCAGGTCAAAGGTTTGCTGGGACGGGAGATTTTAGCCAGTAGAAGTCCATGATCAAATATCAATACCACACACCCACTTGTGTGAGGGCCACGCAGAACCAAGAGAAGAGGCAGGAGGAATTGTTCAAACAGAAATGGAGCAGGTAGACAAAAACTGAGGACTGATGGATGTGGGGGGAGGGGGGGATGGGCATGGAGGAGGACACTTGTGGGGATGAGCACTGAGTGTTATGTGGAAACTAATTTGACAATAAACTATTAAAAAAAAAAAGCTAAAAAAAAAAAAGAAATGGAGCAGGTAGAGAGGTGAGCAGAGAATCCGTTACTTCAAAGTCTGTGGTGACGTTTGGAAGTGCTCCTTCACTGCAGCTGATGCCAACCGGCCTGCAGGGGGACTTCTCAGGAAGGGGAGACAGCTGACACAGGACCATAAATCGGAGAGGTTTCCTGGTGAACGGAAGCAGAAAGTTTGGACATGTGAGGCGCTCTGGGGATCGAAACTCCTTTCCAGAGGTTTCTGCCCTGATCGTATAAGGAAGCTGAGGTCACCGTACAAAAATGGAAGTGATGTAACAAAGTAAGATTAATGTAGTAATTCCGTGCAACAGTAAATGTCCCCAAATGGATATTCAGATGGCAGAGGCAGCAAGGACAGGAGGTGAGCAGGGACCACTTCAAGCCGATGAAGTCCAGGGGCGAGGCAGGGTTGCAGCTCTGTTGTGAAGAATAGAAAGGACAGGCCAGAAAGCAGGGATGGAGAAGAGCATTTTCCAGGAGGCCCCACAGGCCCCAGCAGGGGGGAAGGCCCAGGACACTCTGGAGAGACCGCCAGCAGTAGAGCTCCCCTCTGGCTGGTTCAGGGAGGGACACCTGGGACCTGATCCCAGTACAGGTCACCGGGGCACTGAATGCCCTTAGGCCTCATCCTCCAGCTCAGTGCCTCCAAAGCATGTTCCAAGTTGGTAAATCTTAGGTGAAAAGGGGGCTCCATGATCAAATCAGTGAGGGAGAGGCTGCGTTAAAAAAATTAAAGGGTTTTTACTCTAGGAGTTCTGAGAGACTTTAACATGCATGATAAGGGTTAATCTCTGACAAAGGGAAGCAGTGTATCTGTGTTTCCTAAACTTACTGGCCCACATTTTAAGTATCACGTGGAATTAGTGTGGTAGAATATAGGTTGGGAAACTCTATTCCCAGTAGTGGGAAATGACTCAAGTTTTTCTGAGCAAAGAAACGGTATATACAAAGAAGTATTCTTGGAAAAATGCCCTCAAGTAGTGGCATGTGATGTGGAATCCAGTGGGAAGGACTGGAGGCAGGTGGGCCACTCGTCTACAGGCCAATAAGGTATGACTGTCTTGACAGGGCCATGAAGGAGCCAATTCCAGCTCCACATCTTCAGTCCCACATGACTAGGAAAACAATGAGGCACCGGACCCAAAGGAAGCCATGCAGACACCTAGTTTTCAGGGTGAAAATGTACTTAAACTGTTGACTTACTAGGCTTGAGGTGACAAAGCAAGTCATTGATGTTAGCTGTGGCATTTGGAAATGTATGAGCAGAGTGACGAAGACTCTGCAGAGGGGACAGTAGGTATCGTGCAGAGGAAACCACTTAGGACGGAAATACAGAATAAACCAGTAAATAAAAAAGGGAAAACTCAGTAGTTCGGAGGTGGTTGTCCTATATCCACGGTCTAGTTCTGTGTTTCTGGCCTTTGATCATTCCACAGTTCTCACTTCTTTAACATAAATCAGTTGGGGAAAAGACTCAAATTAGACCATTAATTACCATCTCTAGTCACATTAGCTGGGTGGGGGGGAGCTGAAATAACTAGCATAAGTGTTCAGAGTGAACCAAAAAAGGGAAGCGCTCACATGGAGCACGTAGAAGACGAAAGGGGGGCTTGGGGCTGAGAAGGAGTGCTGGCACGCAGGGGCTGGTGAGGCGGGACCGGGTGGTGTCCTGGCAGCCAGGTGCAGGGGGCACAGGCGCGGGGGCAAGGGGGGCTGCTGAGCCCGGTCATGTTGCAGGCGCTGGGATTAGGCGCTAAGGGCAGACTGACTGCTGCACGCGCCCTCTCACAGTCTTCTGGACGGGGTGGAGCTGCTATGGTGGGGAGGTGGGGCAGGAAGCCAGAAGTCAGACTCATTAGGCAGCGTCCGTCGGAGGTGGGGGCACCAGACCAAGACCGTGAATACGTATTTGCTGTTGAAGCAATAGAGGCAAGCAGGGCAGACGTTGTCAAGGGGCTTGACTGGATTCAAGTGAAGCGAATTGCTCTGCTGAGACGGCCAGAGCCGGGGCATGTCTGAGGTCCTGGAATGTAAACAAGAGCATGGTTTTTTGCTTCCCCACCCCAAAACCTCATCAACACAGATCATCCAGAGCCAGTGATACTCTGTCACCCTATGAAAGATCCTGTACTACAGATAGCTAGAATATTAGACAAAAACAAAACTGGTAGACTGTTTATCCTGTCTGAGAAAGCCTAACGTTCTCTGTGGGTGTTGGCTCTCTCTCTTATCTGATTGCTGAGAAGCTCGCTTAAAGTGACCCACCAGATTAACTGGCAGAATCTCCCTAGCACCTATGGCCAAGGGAGCGAGGGTAGCAGAAGATGGTTTCACCAAGTAGATCCGACAAGCTTTCTCTCCATCCTTCTCTTGATTCAAGTTTTTCTGTCAACATGTTGCTAGAGACAGCGTTCTGGGCATGGGGTTTTCTATTCGAGGTGGGACTATAACATACAGTAGATCAACCTCCAGTTACAAATGTCAGAAAACCTAATCCATGCCGGTGTACGCAAAGGAGAAAATGCATAGTTTCACGTGACTGAGAAAGGAAGCTGCTAGCTTTAGGTGCAGATGAATACAGTTGCCCAGACAGTAGTGCCAGGATGCAGTTCCATCTTTTGGGTCGGCAGTGATTGTACTCTGAGGCTCAGTGGTATGGCAAGATGGATGCCAGCAGCTTCGAAGCTTACTTTCTCTCAGGTTCAAGGCCAGAAGGAAATAACAAAGTTGTCTTTTGCTACAGTCCCAGGATAGGTCTCAGTGGATATCATTAGTTCCGTTTGGTCATGTGACTATCCCTGAACCAATCCATATTGCCAGGGAAGTATAATATTCCAATTGACTGGGATGGAGCCCTGCCCAGATTTCAAGGACTGATAGATGGAAAGGGACAGTTCCCCAAAGAAAAATTCTAAGTTACTCCCAGAAGAGGGGGCAGAGGTACAGAATTCATCCTGAAGTCTCCCTTACTTTTTTTTCCTCAAGAAAATTCTTACTTCCCCTATGAATTAGGAGTAATGAAAGACAAAAACTGTCTGCTTCTCATTACACTGCAACCCTTATAATGCCTAGAACGTAACAGAAATTCAGAAAATGCTAATATTTATGCTGATCACCGGGTTTATAGATTGAGGTGACTTCTGTGTTTGACTAACTCATATAAGAATGTTAGAAATGATTCATATCTCATTTCGAAAATCATAATTTCAGTATGTGTTAATTTTGTTTTTGTCATATACAAATGCCACTTGATTACTGTTGCTCGTGAAGTTATTTGACTACCACATAATTTGAAATATGCCTGAAAAGCAAAGTAATGATAAGAGTTAGATCTGCAAAATGGTTCTTGGCAGGTTTGGTGGGCACTTGGGTCCAAAAAGGAAGCTTTGCTCGGGCATAGTTGCTAAAAGACCATTGCATGAAAATGGCCCTCAGCTGTCACAAAGTCTGAAGTTCAGCATGATCCGTGCTTAGGTGGCTTTCCTGTCATTATTCTCAGGTCTGCAATAAAATCATCTTTCTGATGAGCTTTGTGGGCAACTGTGGAACGTTCACCAGAGGCTACCGAGCCATGGTTCTGGATGTCGAGTTCCTTTACCATTTGTTGTATCTGCTTATCTGCGCCATGGGGCTCTTCGTCCACGAGTTCTTCTACAGTTTGCTGGTGAGTTCCTGGTGTGGAAAGATTTTACATGTTGAAAACTGGGAGTGACCTGTGACCTGTGTCTCATCACAGACCCCTCCTTTGGTGATTGGTATGTCTGGTCTAACATGAGGTCACATGCCTCATTTAGGGGATCTGGAGAGGAAAGCTCCCCAGGGAGCAGAGCAGCTAGTAGGAGAGTGGGAAGTGTGGGGTCATGATGCATGTGTGCATGTTGGACCTTTGACTTGTCAGTGACAGACAGTGACTAGAGTCTGGATCAGGGGATGTTTCCTCCACGTGCATCTATGTTTGCCTTGCTTTCTTGGACTCAGCCAGCACTTATTGAGGAGAATGTTGAGACCGTCATCTTCTGATAGTTCTCAAGGGACCCACTTCCCAGAGAGAACATGTAGTGATGGAATAAGAGTAGGAACTGTTTTCTAAGTCCCTAGATTCATGACAATGACCTCAGTAGATTTATTGGTCCAGGAGACCTTTTCACTGGAAGTGATTTTGTTCCAGTCTGAGCCAAGGGATTAATGTCTTGATACTCCATAAAATGAGTTGTTTCTATCACCTTCCTCCTGAGCAGGTTTTTAAATTATAGACCAAATATCTACTTACTCTCCTGTTATTAGAGGGAATCTAGACCGGTAGCGTTTTAGATAAGAAACCTTTGCCTGTACCTACATCAAGTGACAGGAAGCATAAAATTGACCTATCCCCCAGCAAAACCATCCATAAAGGGACTAGAAGTATTAAAATGTTAGTGAGGTTAAAAAATGATCAAAGCCTAAGTGTTAACTCAAAGTAAAGGACTTAACTTGCAAATAGCAGAGCAAGGAAAGATCTGGGAGGTGTCCTCCGTGTGGTCTCTGGGCTGGCTACTTAATTGCTCTGTGCCTCAGTTTCCCCATCTACAAAATGAGAACAAGCTGTCCCCCTCACATGGCGGTCACGGGGATTATGTGCAACTGTGCACGTCAGGGCCTTAGAATAGCACTACCACACGAGAAACACTTCGCAATTCTAGCTATTATTACAGTCTTTGTCATCGCTTACTTCCTCTGCCATCCAAAACACCATAAAGAATTCACCATTCAGGTCATCAGGATTAGCTCATTCCATTAGTGGTAGATGTTGGCAGGCGAGGGAAATGGATTCTTTTACCTCATTTTAAAATAGGTCTGGCTAGACTTTGAGGTTTTAGGCAAAGAGGTCTCTGGATGTACTTGCGATGGCCATTATGGAGCCTATTTTGGTCACTCTGTATCAGAAATCTTGAGAGCCCTGTGCATAGTTGTGAGCCCGTTTGTCTCCTGCAGTGATGTCCCTGGATAAGGATGTGGTTTTTGAGTCAGGGAGACCCCAGTCCTCCTGGGCATGGAGGCGGAGTTCAGTTGCAGATCTCTCCCATCCCAACTGAGGGATCTCTCCCAAGAGACAGGCGATTCTACATTTTATGTCCCATTGGCTTCGTTTCCTTCTCCATACATTCACGTCCTCTCCTTTTGGTGATTTGAAATGCCAGCCAGTGCCAGCGCCACATGTGGGGATGTTGTGGTAAGCCAGACTGATATCCTCCCTGCCCTCACAGGCCTCATGATCTGGAAAGTCATCGTTACTACCATTTACTGAACATTCACTGTGTGCTGTTCTCATAGAGTTTCTCACGGCGACTGCAGAGGTAGATAGTATCTCCAAATTACAGATGGTGAAACTGAGGCTTGGTGAGGTTAGGTGACTTACCCAGAGTCACCCAGGAAGTTGCCAGAGACCAGATAGTAGCTTAGCTCTGTCGACTGCCCAGTCAGTTCTGAAGCACAGCCCTGAAGTGCCTTTCACTGGAGCTTGTGGAGAAGTCCCTGCTCTGTGCAACTGGTATCTCACAATGCAGTCTGTACTCTGATGTCACAATGTAACCCTGAGCCTCCAGGGACACCTGAGCTCAGTTCCCTTGTAGAAAACGTGCTAGCATCAAACTAGATTGTGGCTACATGCCTCTCGTGTGTGCTTCTGGGCCTCGACTTGTCTCTGACCTCAAGTGACTTATTACTTTTGGTGTCAAAAGTGGTCTTTAATATGTTTACTGAGAAGTACAGACAGAATACTGAAACCATTCAAATCACTCCACAAGTAAGGCGAGCCTGTGACAGAGGGAGACAGACCCTCGGAAGGGAAAACCCACATGTCTGGGGTTGTGGAAGCACCACGCCAGCAGGCCGGAAAGGCACAGTGGGAGGGTGGGACCCCTGGACTGGCTGAACCTGGTCTCAGGCCCGCATCCAGGTGAATCCTTAGAAAATATTAACACCCTGAGACAAAAATGTGTGAAGTTCATAGATGGGCAGGAAACAGAAGAAATCCATATGGTCAGTAAACCCGGAAGAATGTTCATCCTTAATGCTGAACAAAGACCTGCTAATTAAGACAGCAGTGAGAGACTGAGCTGTGCCTGTGATGTATGGAAAGGTTCAGAGGCGTGAGCAGGCCCAAGCCTCATGTGGGGGCATCTCAGCAGGCACCGTCCTCTGACAGCCTGGACTCTCCAGTGCAGCCTTTCTGGAAAGCAGTGGGGCGGTGTAGTCTGTTAGAACAGTTAACCCGACAATTCCCTTTCTCGAAGTTCTCCAAAAAGAAATAACTGGACAAGTATGTATAGAGGCAAGTACAGAGGGTTCATCACAGTGTTGTTTTTAATGACATGCAATTGAAAACATCTTGACTATTTTTAAAAAGTAAAATATTTTGGTTAGGTAAACGGTGGTCTTTCCATGCACTGATATTCTAGGTGATTATTTTTGACGTGACAATGTTCATGATTTCTTGGTAAAAGAGGCTGACTGTATGCCAGTATTATGGTGTATTACGTAGGTTATATTTTTTCTAACGTAATAAAGGCAAAAGGAGAGAACTTGAGTCAATGTCTATAGATGGTGGAGTTACTGGTGATTTTTGTTCTTCTGTTTGCTTTTCTGTGTTTTCTAAGTTTTGTCCATTGAACACGTGTAATTTTCTAATTAGAAAATAGTTTTTCCTTTATAAAGTAATGCATATCCATTGTTTCAAAGCCAGAAGGTATAGATGAGTGAAAAAAAAATCACTTGTCGTGGTGGCCACATAATCTTAGAATTCTTAGCACACCCCTCCCAGAAGTGTCATTTTTTGATTGTCTGAAGTTGCTCTCACTTGCTGCTTCATAGTGGCTTGCTGGAAAATATTTAACCAACGTTAACAGCAGCATTAGCCTTTTATACTCTTAAAGTGGTGAAACACCTCTTCCTTGCTTCCTTCCTTTTAAGTACCCTCCTTTACCTGGTGCCCTTCATGCAGGTCTCAGGACACCAATTGGTGTTATGGAAGCAGAAGGGCTAATTGACCAGAAAATGAACTCAGATGTGAAACTATAAATTGGAAGGGACTTAGAGATCAGCTATTTCAGTCTGCTGATTTTACAGATGAGGAAACTGAGGTCCAGAGAGGTTACAGAGCTGGACCAACATCTTGCTACAAATTAAAAGCAGAGTGAGGACTCAAACCCTTGTTCCCTGACTCACTTAGCTGTGCAGTCATTCCCCAAAGCCATGTAGAGGCAGAACCTTCAGAAAATCCAATCAATGTCAGCACAGAGGCCAGATCAAAACTAGCTCCCAGGTCCAAGAATTAGCCCACAGAGTTCTCCTCCCTGTCTCTGTATTCTTCCTTCAGCCAAATAGCTGAAAAAAACAGCCATCAGCACCTCCATACCTAGAAACACCTATAGTCCAACTTCTTGCACAGAGCAAGTCTCTTAGCATAGGGCAAGCTTAGACTGTGAACCCACAGTGCACTTCAGGGGGTCTCTCATCCTCCCCTAGAGAGATGGGAGAAGTTTAAGCTTCCTCTTGTATTACCACCACCAGTGACCTTGCCAGGAACTGTGGGACCTTGGCCCAGTCCCTTCATCAGGAAATTATAATTACCATTTACCATGAAACACTCAGCACATAAGGTTGGCCGTACAGGATGTACCATACACATTATATACATCATGTAGCTTTTGTTCACTACAGCTCTCTGTCCTCATGTCTGCAGATGAGGAAACGGAGGCTCAGAGGGAAGGAAAAAGGACCTAGCCCACTGCTGTGATGTCCTCTGGTTGAGCTAAGATTTGCACCTCTTGACTCCAGAGTCCCCGCTGCCTGCACTGCCCTGTTGGGTGTGGCCTTCCCCATGAGACTCTGAACCTCAGGAGGACAAGGACCAGGGCTTGCCCAGTCTGGCTTCCAGAATGCCCCGCCCTTAGCGGAAGCTCACTAACTACTCCCTACATGAACACATGCTCATCACTCTCCTTGCCTTTGCCCGCTGCTGAAACTCACTGGTACCACCCTGTATTTGCTCCTTCCCCAGCACCTCTAAATCACTTGAAATTCCAACTGCTTCCCACCCTCCTTTCCTATGCTTATATTCTCCCAAGGCAAATATAAAGTGTTAAGATAATAGTAGAATACTTCTGAGTTTTTAAAAGGGTAAATTCTCTATAAGTCAAGTTGTCATTATGAAATACATAATGTACATACATACATGCATCTAATGTAGAGGCTTCTTAAAACCATCCCCTCGTCTTCTTTGTTTTTAAAGCTTTTTGATTTGGTATACAGAGAAGAGACTCTGCTTAATGTCATTAAAAGCGTCACTCGCAATGGACGGTCCATCATCTTGACAGCGGTTCTGGCCTTGATCTTGGTTTACCTGTTCTCAATAGTGGGCTATCTTTTCTTCAAAGATGATTTTATCTTGGAAGTAGACAGGTTGCCCAATGAAACAGCTCTTCCAGGTGAGTTTGAGTCTTCTCATCTTTTTTTAATGTTAAAAGAATATTTCTTAATTGTAAGTGAACTAAAGAGAATAATGATTTTAGCAATATAGGTATCTTCCCTAGCACTGAGAGCATGAATTCTCTTTTTTTTTTGTTTATTTTAGTTTTGAGACAGAGAGCTTGAGTCGGGAAGGGGCAGAGAGAGAGAGGGAATCACAGAATCCGAAGCAGGCTCCAGGCTCTGAGCCGACAGAGCCTGACACGAGGCTCGAACCCACAGACTGTGAGATCGTGACCTGAGCCGAAGTCGGCCGCCCGACCGACTGAGCCACCCAGGCACCCCATGGGAGCATGAATTCTGAATAGAGAGCTTAGTCCTCACTTTATTCAAAGGGTGGTAGGGCATATTGAATCTTGAGTGGGAGTGTCCAGAGTCTACACTTAATTTATTCTCTGAAATCATGTATTAAACTAATATGACTTATTCAAAAACAGTTTGACCATATACCTCAAAAGACAGGAGGGTGCATCCCTCTGGCTTGATAAATCTACTTCTAGGAATTGATCCTTAAAGGAAAAGTTCTGCCTGTGCATGCAGAAACGATGTGTATAGAAGAATGTTGATTCCATTGTGAAACTGGAAGCAGTTTAAACATGGAGTGTTTCATTAGACTGCAGACCCCGGGGGTGGCGCCCCTGCACTTAGGGCACATCTTTATACACCTTCAAAGAAAAGCAACCATAAAGATGTGGTGGGAAACTGCAGAATAATAATTATAACAGGATCTGTGTATATTTTTTGAAAATTAAAAAGCTCACATATGTCCTTTAAAATAAAGCTCACATAGGTCCTTTACAATATGGAAAAATATACCACCCCCCAGCAGTGGCTGTCTCTGGGGCTTGTTTACTATATGCATGTTTGACAGCGTGTATTATTTTTATGTGGAGCAAGAACAGTTTTGAGAATGAAACAAAGTGATTCTATACTTGAGTGAGTGATACTCAAGGGTTCCTTGGTGTCAGTTAAAATATTTTAATACCATTAAATGAAATGTTATTGATTTTTTATCAGGTAGCCAGAGGCCCTGAGTCCAAGGAACAAAGTAGAATTATTATCACCGGCTAAGCCAGGCAGCCTTGTTCTAAATGCTGCGTTCTTGGCATGTAATCCCAGCTTCCAAGTTGACACTGAGTGAAATTTCCTGCCAACCATCTTAGGGTTCTGAACTAAACTGGTCTGGACCTTGGATTTCCGCTCATGCCTGCCGATGCTTTTCTGTGCAGACTTGGTGTAAATCTTGCTGAAGTCTGTACGCTCAGTAGTATTTATTGAAGAGTTTCAGCTGTGTGTCTTTAAAGTTGGAGAGGTGCTATTTAAGTGCGATATTTCTAGTAAGCCTACAGGAATTGACATTTCTGGCTTCTTTCCCATCCAGATCACCAAATGAAAGTGTAAATTGCATCTCTGCCTTGAATTTATATGCAGGAATGTAGGGTGTTATTTATGTAAAGAATTGTTTAATCAGCCGTGAATTGGGGACTTCAAACATTTTAACCATATGCTGCCAGATTGTTCATCATAAAATTTCCTCTCTCTCCCAGAAGCCGGCGAGAGTTTGGCAAGCGAGTTCCTGTACTCTGACGTGTGCAGGGTGGAGACTGGGGAGAACTGCTCCTCTCCTGCACCCAAAGAAGGTAGGACCGTGTAGCCTTAGGCCTCACATTAGTGACAGGCTCCTTTGGCAGCTGAGATGGCGCACATGACATTGGAAACAGATGGAAGCAGCTTTACTCTTGAGAAGTAAAGGCCAGTAGCAAAGGGGAAAGACTGGGAGAGAGGAGGGAGATGAAAGGGGGAAAAAAGTCTACGTGGAAAGAAAATATCTGCTTCATTAATTCAGCCACTATTTCCTGGATGCCCTCTGGTTGCCAGGGACTGTGCTGTCCTCTAAGATCCACCAGGGCAGAAGGGGAGGCAGGCAGGCAGGCACCTCGCTGCTCACTGGAGAGTATGCTAAATGCTAGGAATAAGGATCCAGCCTGATACTGGAGTAAGAGTATCACCAAGGAGGTGATAGCTAAACTAAAATGGTAAAATCTTGAACAAAGGAGGATGGGTAGGTGTTCCAGTTAGAGGGAATAAGGTGTCCAAAGACTTGGAGGTAGAACATACCGTGTTGAGGGAGATAATGATCATGAGGAAGAGGAGTAGTAAGAAATGAAGCCAGATAGGTCATCCAAAGGCCAGATCACGAAGGATCTTACATGTTAGGCTAAAAAGGTTAAACTACATCCAAAGGATGAATGGAAGTTGTTGAAAGCCAGGATTGATCTGTGTTTTTAGCAAGACCATTATCACGGCAACTGGAGAAAAGAACAACGTAGGCAGCAAGACATGTTCTTCCTCCAAACATGATTAAGAATGAATGTTCACCGTCCAATATAAAGTGATTTATCCAGAGGACCTGCTGTAAAACATTGCTGGATTTAGCCAGTGAGGAGCTTGAGTCCTGTGGGATTACCCTCAGCTGAGAGATGAGGTGCTCATGACTCAGAGTATTAAGCAACTTATCTAAGGTCAAACGCCTGTTCAAAGCTGGGACGGGGGTTTAAAATCGACAAGGATAGGGAGTATTGTAGATTTGAAACAGGGAAGGGCATTTGTGATTTGGCTTGAGAAACCAGCAGGGGTTGTTGATAAAAATAGAATTGCTTTTGAAAGAAAGTATTTGACACGCGATTCCTTAGTTTTATTGTTTATTCAGTCTTAAAATCATGGTATGTCTTTTCCACATGCTGTAAATCTGTTGTTTCTCACCACGTTCATAGAGCTGGTCCTTGCAGAAGTGACGGAGCAAGACAAAGAGCACACGTGTGAGACTCTTCTGATGTGCATTGTCACGGTGCTGAGTCACGGGCTGAGGAGCGGGGGCGGAGTAGGAGATGTGCTCAGGAAGCCATCCAAAGAGGTAGCTGGATCCTAAGGGGAAGGCAGAGCGGAGGTTAGGGTGGGGGAGGTAGCTAGATCCCCAGGGGAAGGCGGAGCTGAGGGGCGGGGGTAGCTGGATCCCCAGGGGAAGGCAGGGCTGATGGGGGTGGGGAGCACCGGGCACAGAGAGCTTACGTGTAATCCGAAGACAGGGCAGAGCTCGAGTAGTGATGAGGAGACATGCGGAAGCAGCTAGTTGAGGCTTTTCTCATCTGCGTCCAGGCCCTTAGTGTTACTGGTGCAGGGAAACCCGCTGTGGGGCCGGGGTGGCTTCGGCACCCCACGCCGTGTACTGGAATGCTTGTGCAGGGCTGGGTCCAGCCTGCCTGGACACATCGCCCAGACACCGTAGATCCCAGGCAGCTGCTCTCATGCACATGCCACACAATACTTGCAGAACTGACAGTCTGGACAAAGGGCGTGAGAAGGGACACAGTTGTGACTTTTCAAGTTTGATGCCCAATTTAACCTGTGACAGAGCAGACTGGTAGGGTGAGGGTGAGCCCTGAATGTTGGGCACGTCGAGTCCTCCTCCTTCCCGCCTGAGCTCTGCGGGCCAAAGGACGGTGGGGTCATGTTGCTGATTGCGACACCTCTTTTCCAGGAGCCCCTCTTTGCTGCCAGAGTAATCTATGACCTCTTGTTCTTCTTCATGGTCATCATCATCGTCCTTAATCTGATTTTCGGGGTCATCATTGACACCTTTGCTGACCTGAGAAGTGAAAAGCAGAAGAAGGAGGAGATCTTAAAGACCACGTGCTTTATCTGTGGTGAGTGTGGCAGCCAGCCTCAGCAGGGAGGCGCGGGCTCTCTGTGGGAGAGGTGCTGCTGCCTCCTCTAATGCCTCCGCCCTTGGCCTTGGGTGGACCTGACTCTGCCTCTGTTCTGCTGGGAGGTGTTTGGAGTGCCAGTCGATTCCCTGCAAGGGCCAGTGCCACTTTGTTTTAAGAAACAAAACTTGGGGTGGCAGAGATGGGAACTGCACATGGTTTGAAATGAATGTGGCTTGCGGTCTTCTGTTTGCTGGGCCATCAAGCATCTCTTAGTCCCACCAAAGTAACTGGAATGGAGATCTCTGATCCAGTTCCAGCCTGTGGATGTCTTCACTGCAGACGGTATCCAGCATTAGATGTACGAATATTCCCCTTAGAGTGTATGGTGAAGGTGTTCAGAGCCTGGGTGCAAGAGTCAGACCTGGGTTCTGATTAAGTTACTACTGCTTAGTAGTCCTGTAATCTTGGTGTAGTCACTTCAGTTCTCTGAACTTGGATTGCTCATCTGTGAAATGGGTACAATAATATGTTACTGCCCTGCATCATTGTGGGGCTAAGAGAGCTAGTTTATGTAACACAGCTAGCACAGAATCCGCACATTGTAGGCACTCGATGATGAGTAGTAAACTGTGACAGAAGAGAGGTACGGGGGTACCCAAGAAACAACGGTCACTATCACTACAGAAAAGTATATGTAAATGTAAACTAACCATGTAGGGATCTGGGAGCTGAGTAGTCATTTCAGGATTATTCATAATATAGTTACTGGATATATAAATTTCCTGTTGGTACATATGCTCACAAAATGAGCATTTTCCATTTGAAAACTTAAATCTTTGCTTTTTTGCCCCCTTAAAACTACTTAAAGTCTTTTGTTTTGAAATAAGTCCAGACTTACAGAAAAGTGATTAGAGTAGTACAAAGAATTCCTATATACTCTTCAACCAGATTCCCCAGATGTTAAATGTTTTAACATTTGCTTTGTTCGTACACACAGTTTTTCTGAACAGCTTAGATTGGCTGGCATGATGCATCTTTATCCCTCAATATTTCAGTATATATTTCATAAACAAGAACCTACACATACACACACACACACACACACACACACTGGCAGTATAGTTATCAAAGTTAGGGAATTAACAGATATTGTATTATCACTCAATCTGCAGACCCTATTCAGATTTCACACTTCATCCCAGAAATGTCCTGTACAGCAAATGAAAGCCCAGGTCACGTCATTGCATTCAGTTGTCATGGCTCATTAGCTTCCAGTGACATTTTTTAAGAGTTTGGTCACTTACTGTATAGAATATTCTCAGTTTGGGTTTCTCTGATGTTTCCTTATGGTAGAATTGGGGTTATACATTTTTTTGGTAGGAACATCAAAGAAATGTGGGATTTTCTCTGCAGTGCATCATTTCAGGAGGCATGAGATGCCCACTCGTCTTATAACCAGTGATAAGAACTCTGATCACTAAATTAAGCTGATAATTTCCAAGTTTCTCCACTAAAAGTTAGGACTTTTCTCTTTGTAATTAAGAAACATTTTATGGAGAGATACTCTTGAGACCACCTGAATACCCCAGCTCTTTCTCAAAGTAAACATTAATGCACTAGCTTTAATGTCCACGGATGACTCCTGCCTGAATCTTTTATTAGGAATGGCTCTCCAATGATGGCTTTCTCGTTTTATTATTTCTACATTTGTTAAGTGTCTTATTCCTTTAAGAAATACCTTTCTCTCCTCATTATGTACATATACTGTATATGTGTTAGTACTTTTGAATTTGTAGCAACATGGATTCCTGTATGTTTATTTTATTTATTTATTTTTTTAATCTTTTTTTTTTTTAATTTATTTCTAGGAGACAGAGAGAGACAGCGTGAGCAGGGCAGGGTCAGAGAGAGAGGGAGTCACAGACTGAAACAGGCTCCAGGCTCTGAGCTGGCAGTCAGCACAGAGCCCGACGCGGGGCTCGAACCCACAAACCGCAAGATCGTGACCTAAGCGAAAGTCGGACGCTTAACCGACTAAGCCACCCAGGCGCCCTTCCTGTATGTTTATTTAACCCAATGGATTATAATCCTTCAGGGTCATTATTTGTTTTAATACTCAGATTGCCCCAGATTTGTCCAGTGAGAGGCCGTTCAGTCTGGTTTCTGGTCTGTCATGGCACCATAATTTTGTATGTACTCCTTACTTTTTTAGTGACACGAGCCGTTCCAGTTCAAGCTTAACTTGTACTGCCCTGGCCCAGCCCCGGTATCACCTATTTCTCCAAAAAGTCCTGGTTCTTTTTAGTGGAGAAGAGTATTTAGAAGCAAAGATCTGGGGACCAGGAGTGCTCATTTCTGCTGCGGTGCCACTGCTGGTGGGGTGATTAGGTTGCGGATCAGGAGCACACATGTATATGCAAACACCTGGGTGCCTGTATACACATACATATGTATCCACACACTTCTGTATCCATTTCTATATACACATGAAAAAGGATGCGTTCATACCCATAGCTCTAATTCCAACTGAGCATTACGGTGTTCATCTTTCTCCCTTTTCATATTTGTGCTCCCTTCTTTGATAGTGAGAAATCTGGCTCCCATGATACACCATGTATCTCTTTGACCGATCCAAGAATACACAGAAACTAGTCTCACAGTTGCTCACCCAGACCTCTGCAAAACGAAAACTTAACAGCTAGAGTTCAAGATGTGCTTAAGGTTCTTTTTGTCCTCATTCTGTCTCTTCCAAAACCTTTTAACAAGTGTACATTTTGGCATCTCCCTGGGAGAAGGGACCGCACATTCACTGGTTGCTTGCTATGCGTGAGCAAGTCACACCTGTGCTCATATAAGCCCGAGCACTCCTGGAATGCAGATAGCAGTCCCCTGGTCCCTGACGAGGCAACTGAGGCACGTGGAGACTAAACAGTGACTGGTAAGGGGCAGAGGTGGGACTCAGGCCCAAGTCCATCTCTCTCACATCTTGTGTCTTCCTGCTGTGACGTAAAAGGGAACGCATGTAGAAGGCCAACAGAATCCAACTCTCGACAAAGATGGGAGCTGGAACCACAGCCTCCTCTCTGGACAGCTCTCTCACGGATTTTTCTAAACCATGGCCGCTCACTTGGGGCTGGGGGCTCTCTGTCTCTCCTTAGGCTTGGAAAGAGACAAGTTTGACAACAAGACTGTCACCTTTGAAGAGCACATCAAGGAAGAACACAACATGTGGCACTATCTGTGCTTCATCGTGTTGGTGAAGGTGAAGGACTCTACGGAGTACACAGGGCCCGAGAGCTACGTGGCAGAAATGATCAAGGTGAGCAGGAAGCCCCTCGCGCAGGGGCCGGCCAGTAGGTCTGTCCTCGCGGCTGGCGGCCCGGTGCTGGGAGCCAGCGGGCAGGTCACACCCCAGAAAAGCAACATCTCACGTTTACGGAGCTCTTACCACAGTTGAGGTATTAAACTCTAGAACTTTGTGGGTCCTCTCAAGTGAACTTCAGAAGCACCAGACAGGTGGTATCATCCCCATTTTAAAGGAGGAAACGGTGAGGCTCTAAGAGGTTCGCACACAGCTGCCTAGCTGGGGTTTTCACCCAGATCTAACTCCATACCCTGATTTCCCATCTCTGTGTACTCAGCCTCTTTTCCTCATTAGAGATGCTTTTCTTGTTTCTCTTTAAATAAGACCTGGTCCTAAGAGATCGCTTTTAAAAATGATCGGTCGATGTAATTCAGCATGGTTTGTTTGTTTGGCCTTGGCCTAGTCTTTCTGGGAGATGCTTTGCTAATCATCATAAAGGGATCGTATGACAGAGGAATTGGAGTCCCAAATTAATCTTGCTGCTGTTGGGGAGCGTGACGGCCAAGTCCTGGGAGGAAGGGAAGCTGCTGCGGGTTTCCGGAGTGCTCTTCTCTGTCAGGGCTTTGTGGAGGCACAAAATGTGTGCCAGGGGAGTCCCGGGCCAGCTGTCCTTTCATACCTGTGGTTTCTGAACTTTGTTAAAACGTTCGGGGGTCTCAGTAAAGTAAGGAGGTATGAACTGTGAAGTCTGGGGAGCCGTTGTGATTTTTCACTAGCTCATTTGGGGGAGAGGGAGCCGTTAGCTCTGAAGAAAGACGACACAGTTCATTGACTCTCCTTCCAGTTGCCAAGGACTTAAGCACTCAGCCTGATAATGAGTTATCCTAAATGAACCCTTCTGTGTTTTTTATGCAGATGTGATTTTAAAGCTTTTTATCTAAAGAAATCTCAGGTGATGTCTGTTCACATAAATATCACCATATGCAGTCGATGCAGCCAGGCTTGCACATTTATTGCTGGCAGGTCAGCAGTCACATGGCAATATTCTTGAACCCCCATTTGACACCAGGTCAGAGGACTCTGCAGGTTCTGGGGGGCTTTCTGGGGACACTGTGCCATCTGTACCCTTGAGGTCCTTGAAGTCTAATCCCATGCTTCTAGAACTTCAGTACACCCCTAAACCATCTGGAGACAGTCTGGAGTTTTGACTCTGATCTAGCAGGCACTGTCTGGACTTGGGGTGGGGCGCTTCTGCAAGCTTCCAGGGGAGGCCCAGGCTGCTGGTTGGTGGATTGTGCTTGGAGTAGTAAGAATCTAACCGAAGAGACATAACAGATGCAGATTTAAGAAATGATGCTCTAAACTGGTGCTGTGAGTACTGAGGATGGGTATTCCTTATATTCTGTAAGTATTTAGCACTTTATGGCTTGTAAAGCTCTTTCACATCTTTTACTGTGTTTGTAATGAAAATTACCTTAAGTGGGGAACCAATCCGAGAGAACTTGGAGGTTCTCTGCAAGAGAAACAGATGAGGTTTGACAGCGGAGATGACTTTTAAAGGGGTTTTGAGACAGAGTCATACATAGCAGAGGGGAAGAGAAAAAAATGAACACAGAGGAAGGAGAAAAAGACACAAGTTCCAGAATGTGGTTGATAAATATTCTTACAGATGAAAGCCAGGCTCGGGGTTAGGTAGCTTGGCCAGAAAGAGCTCAGAAGAAGCCAACTAGGGTGCATGCGCAGGGTCGGGGACTGGGCCACAGCCACATTAGACAGCAGACTAGGAGACGGCCGATGGCACTGGGCCGGCTGGGTGCGGGGTCAGTCTTTAAGATTAGGAATTCCGATGGTGGCCAGTGCAGACTCTCCATTAGGTCTCCCGGGTCAGGACACATTAACTGAAAAGTTCTCAGCGCCTTTCTTTTCCTCCAGTTGTTGACATTGCCAGATGAAGACATTCTGTCAGCAAGATGCTGACAGACCCATCTGCACACACACAGAAGTAGCTTCATTTGCATTAAGTCCTGTAACGCAGAGGGGAGAGGACCTCTAGTTTTTACCTCTGTCACACATCCTTTTTCTCCCTAACTTTGTTTGCTTCTCCCAAAAGTGTTAGTGTCCCATCTTTAAATCTTCAGGGGCCAGTTTTAAAGTTTTCCGTTAATCCCCTTACTTTACAGTCACAGAAAAGTCCAGTGCACTTTTAGGTTTCTGTCTCAATCACAAAGGCTTAACAGGGCCTTGTGAGCCGTCACCTGGTGAGGATTAAGGGCCGGAAGTCACCATGCAGCCTGCTCAGAGCCCACTGCTCAGAGCCCACTGCTTGGCGATGCTTTGAAAAACCCAGCGTTCAGTGTGCTTTCCTCATCCACATCATTCTTATAAATTGTACAAGAACTTCTTGTCAAAAGGCCTAAAAATATGTAGCATCAAAAGATTCTTAACTCTGAAATGTCAGAGTTGCTGAGGAACCAGACATTTCCTGCCCTTAGTGAGGGCTCAGGGAAGCGTTAGATCCACTGGCTGAAAGGCAGTGCCTTTTACCAACACCATTTTCCATGGTGTCTAGTGTTGAAGTCCCACTCACTCCTGCTGGGGACTCCCTGGGGAGTACTGGCCACAGGAGGTTCGGTCGTGGGGGGGCAGGCTGCATGCCCATGTGGTGGACCCGTTCACTCATACCCTGCAGAGGCAGCCACAGCCAGGAGAGGGGGTCCTCTCAATATTCCCCCTGAGGAGGCAGGCACCCTGCCCTCCACCCAGGGAGGAAAAGCCAGGTGATTTCTCTGAGAAGCCAACTCTATTACTCCTGGATCAAGGAGAGCGAAGGGCGGCTACGCGTGTCAGATGCGGGAAGGGTCAGCTTGCCGCTCACCTACTCTTTCGCTTACTTCATGTCCCAAAAGATCTCAAAGAGACAGGCTCTTCTGGGACTTGGGTTTCTCAGGAAAACCACTGGCTGGAGGCCGGGGGTGTTTAGCTCTCCCTCAGCTCGTGAATTAAGATCCCAGAGGCTCATTAAGAACTGTGCAGTACCAGCTGCCTATAGAGAACCCAAAGCCCTGAGCAGAAGAGGCCCCAGGTGGTCAGTAAGGAGGGAGAGGAGCTTCACAGCTGCCCTGAAAACACTCCCTGCAGACAGCGGGGTCAGGGATGGTGAAGAGGTTTTCATCTCAAAAAACAAGGAAACCGTGCACTTCTTGCCGTCTCTGGAGGGAAAGAAGGAGCGTGTGAAGAACCTCTGTCTCACGGTAGAGGACTCAGCAGCCACATGTTCACCCACAGATTAACTGTCATCTAAACAAAAGAGAAGATGGTGTATTCTCTTCTCTCTCCTTCTGGTCTTGCCCTCTCTCATTTCAGCAGATGTGAGGCTATCCCTGGCAAGGCCAAGGCCAGGCTGATGCCTCCCACGAAGTCCTCCTTCCCTAAGCATTGGATTTAGAGGCAGGGAATCCAAGATGTGAGTTTCAACTCTGCTCCTTCCCAGCCATGTAGCCCCAGGAAGTAAGGGGACTTCCCTGACCTGACCGGAGTTACTGTCTGTAAGTGGGGTTAACACCACCTCACACGTCCACTGCGTGGTGGGAATGAGACGAATGTGGGGAACTCGGGGGTGGATGACAGAAGGGCCAGATGGACAGACAGAGCAGTCAGCAGGGAGGCAGAGCGCAGTGCTGACAGAGAGCTGACGCAAGCATCGCGTCCTACACTTCCACGGCTGTGGAAGATGTCTTGGCTGTTGGCACACTGTTGCTTAGAAAAGTCAGAATGGGCATCCTGACTCTAAGAAGTTCCTCCCGTGGAAAATTCCGGCTTCTTCCTCGCTCTTGAATTTAACTTAAGTGTTCTTCAGTGTTGGGATAGGACAAAGCTGACAGTCCGTCGAAGTGGCCTCCATACCTGTGACTAAACACACAATCCGTGTGTTGAGAGCTGTCCTCCCCTCCCATCCACAGCCCAGGACAAGGGGTTCAGGTCACAGGGGGAGCGGCCCCTGAGCTCTGTATGTTAGATTCTGTCACGATCAGACTTGGGTCCCTGGTAGATTTGTCCCTCGAGTCCGCGCATGTGACCGGCAGCGGGGCTGTAGTTGGTGCTGCAGTGGGAAAGCGAGGCCTCCCCTGTGGCTGCACAAATCTCCCGATGCCACTCCTCCTAGAGATGCAGTCTCAGATTCGTTGACTCAGGCCCCAGACAGGGCTGTACTTTCAGAGAAATGTGACTACGGAGTGACCTCACTTAGCCCTGGCAGTTCAAGGCAAGAGAAAAAACCCTGAGTTTCCTTCCTCTCCCCATAGAAACTTGATTCTGGTGCTACCATGTGAAGTTTTAGTGATAGCCTTTATGATAAGCAAAGTTTTATCAGCCCTGAACTACATTTAAATGTTCCCAATAATTTATGTAGCAGACTCTTTCATTTTTTTTTTAATGTTTGTTTATTTTTGAGAGAGCAGGGGAGGGGGAGAGAGAGAGAGGGAGACACAGAATCTGAAGCAGGCTCCAGGCTTTGAGCCGTCAGCACAGAGCCCAACGCGGGGCTCGAATTCACGAACCCCTGAGACCATGACCTGAGCCAAAGTCAGACACTTAACTGACTAAGCCACCCCGGCGCTCCTGTAGTGCACACTTTTTTTAAATAATTCAACACTCTTTGACTTTTCTCCACTGCTGACTGAAATGAGAATGTGTTAGTCCATAGATATTGATACAATCAGATATATTTAACCTGGATAAGTGGTAAATTAGTTGTATCTTTGCCTGAAGGAATTTAAATACTGCACAGTGGGCATATTGTAGCTACAAGATCAAATACACAATTCCCAGCGAAGATTCAGCAGCCCAATTTTCTGTGACAGTCAAGCTCAGGAGGAAAGCCGGTGCTTCCTTTGTTAAGCAGACTAAGTTATTCTTGAAAGTTAGACACTCCAGGAACATGAAGGAGGAGGACTGGTAAAGACCAAACTATAACTTAAGCAGGTAGCATCTATTTTATTAATTACATCTACATTTCCCCTCTGTACTTAGAATTCTATCTTGAAAAATAAGTTTTTGCGTGAATGGCAGGGTGATAAGATAGAATATTGTTCGTCCAGTTTCAACATCCCCTGCTAGCTGGAGCTGCTCTGGACCCTTCTCTTCTCCCAGATGGCACGTTAACTGCACCCTGGGCCAGCGGGGGAGAACCTTCTCCCACCACAGCCTGAGTGTCCTGAGAAAGCCTGCTGCTTCCAGAGGAGTGGACCGTGCTGCGCTTTGCCGTACCAAGGGCAGACTGGATAATAACTCTGATAATAGGTCATGTTTAATCATTACACACTGAAATAAATGCTTTGTACGCATGATCCCATTTAAGCCCCATAACAGCACTGTGGATAGCACTACTACCATTTTACAGATGGGAAACTGAGGCTCAGAAAGGTTGAGCAGCTCCTCCAGGGTCACCCTGCTAGGAAGGGCTAGCGCTGAGGTTCAAATCCAAGTCTGCTGCACCAGAACCCACCCCAGGGCTGTCCTGACCTGTATATAAACACTGTGGTTCCCTCTGCGTTCACACACAGGCCTCGGGGTCAAGAACCTGCAGCTGTCGGTCAGGCTGAATCTGGTTTTCCTGCCTTGGACTGGCTCATCTCCCAGCTGCCTCCTTCCATCTCAATGGTGCTGAATTAGCCACCTTCCAAGAGGCAAGGCCCAGCAAAGGCCCCACTGCCGGCAGGGAGAAGGGTGGGGAAGACCCCCTAAGGGATGCTGACTGGCATAAATCAACGAGATAGAAGCTCTGTGCAGTAGGTGGGCGTTAATTCTCTGAGCTGCCACCAGCACTGCTAGTTAGGGAACCACCTTGAATCAAATACTACAGGGAGTTCTAGAAACGACTGGAGTTCAGGAAAGGCACAGCCACCTCTTGCAAAGGGTATATCTGAAAAATGTGTTAATTCTAACTTGGTAAAATCTGATAAACCTCATTACCCTCACATGAGCCTGAAACAGGGAATGCTTGTTCCTTTGGTGGCCATTATTTGAGGGGAGAGAAGTGTCTAAGGTAAAGGGGAGGGAAAATTCACCAGAACCATAGACAGACGGGCTTCCACACCCGGATGACTCATCTGAATGGTTAGAACTCCCTGATAATTAGAGTGTCTGATCCATCATCCTTTAAGCCTGGTGCTGACTTTTTCTCACAGTGAGGATAGACCATGCTCTCCCTCCCTCCCTCTCTTCCTCCCTCCCTTCCTCACATGTGCTCTCACACACTATTCCACTAGAGATTTCCCAGTTTGTTCTAGCTCATATGAATTCACTTGACCTCTTCAGACACTAGTTGTACAGGGATATAAAAGCAAAGAAACCATCTTTTAAATCAAAAGCAGTATCATGGCAGCCAGTGAATGTATCACATAGGAGGGCAGAGTCCAGGAGCCTTCACTCCTGGAAAATGCTTTGCTTGAAAGCCTTTTTTCAATTTGCATCAAAAACCATGTAAGAGGTGGCTCAGTCGGTGAAGTGTCTGACCCTTGATTTCGGCTAAGGTCATATCTCAGGATTCACGAGATCAAGCTCCATGTGGGGCAACATGCTGACAGCGCAGAGCCTGCTTGGTATTCCCTCCCTCTCTCCCCCTCCCTCTCTCCCTTTCCCTCTCTCTCTCTCTCTCTCTCTCTCTCTCTCTCTCTGCCTCTTCCCTGCTCACTACCATGTGTGCACATGCTTGCTCGCTCTCAAAGTAAGTAAACGTTTTAAAAAACAAGTATGAAGGAGCTCTTTTTGCTAGAAAGTATCTCCTGGTTGTTTTCCAAGCAAAGAAATTCTATTAGCAAATAAAGCACTAGTAAAAATCTATGAGGAGACACTGCAAGAAGATTCAAAAGCTATAGGGCATCTGGCCTTAGCACTCGTGTTTATCTGTATTCGCTAAGAAGACACAGGAAGCAAGCATGGTCAGAAAGCAATGTGTTAGCAAGGGCAGAAGATCAAACTAGGAACTGAATTACCTACATGTCACCGACTTCTTTTAAAAGGGGAAATGACCCAAGTCTTGCACCTTTCTTGACCCAAGAGAGAGCCTTGGTGCTAGAAAAGCCACAGAGGCACTTTTCAAAGTGAGGGCAGCAGCTTTCTGTCCGAGGAGCTGCATGAAGGACCAAAGGAAATAACTCGGGACAGAAGTGGAGACCAAGAATTACTTGTTTTTCATAATCAGATAAGAGCCAGGTCCTGGACATCTGCTGGCAGGGGATCCTGGCAATGGCCACGTGAGCAAAGAAGTGAACGTAAACATTGTGACTGCCATCCTGAAGGGTCCCAGCTCAAGGCGGTGAGAAATGCAGAGTCCCTAGCAGCCAGGACTGGGAGCACAGGAGAGGTCAGCAGGCTGTGCACCTGTCCCCCCCCCACCCCACCATCCGCCTCATCTGTGCTTCATCACGTGCCAGGCAGGCATGTCCTGGCTGCTGATAAAGTGACATGGAAACCCTGTGCTTTTGTGCAGAGGTACAGTAGTGGCTTCAGACCTCTATTCTGGGATTCCGGTGAGGACGCTGGGAGAAAGGGTGTGCCTTGATCAGTTCCAGGGACAGAGATTTCAATGTTGGTAGTGCTGCATCATCAGCTTCCCTGCCTCACCTGGGGGGGCCACAAGCCTTGATTAAAATGTCCCTCCGGGCTCCGAAAGCCCTCAGCTGTGGGTGTGGATACAGCCTGTGCGGCGCTCCAGTACAATTCCCAGAATGCTTTCTGAAGTTAGCTGACACCATGGCAGAGACAAGGACATCAGAGCAAGGGAGAAGTGGAGAGGGGTTTGGCACTTGCCGTTCCGTGGCTGGAAACAGCGTGTCAGCATTACCGGACTCACCTCCCAGCCAGCCAGACATGCTCTCGCCCCACCCTCTGCACTTGAGCTTGGGTTTCTGTCCGTGGCGGCTGCACAGAGCAGTTGCTGAACTATGTTTCCCCGCCCAGGCTTATCACACGCTCTGCCCTCTAGTCTAGAGGCTATGAAGTCACCCCTTGCCCTGCTATGCACTTCATGGGGGCTTCCTTCTTACGAAGCACTTGGCATTGGGACCCTCGGTCTGCATTGACCTCCCAGCTCTCTCCTCTGAATTTTCCATATTCTGACCTTCATAGAGGGTGTGCAAGGCACCACTGGTAACAGTGAGTGGAGCAGAGCCATAATCTGAGAGGAATTTCTGTAGTAACTTAGAGCCTGTGCAGAATCTGAGAGTTGTAGTAGCAGCTGTTCGATCAGTCAGCTGAGGACGGCATTCACCACCCGTGACAGTCTCCGCATTGTGAGCTACTTCAAGGATGTATGTAGGAATTGATGTGTCTGTACATGCTTGTGTTTGTATATAAATATTTGCTTACACATGTCCCCCAACTCAGCATACATGGGAACTGCAAAACTGTATTTTCCTCCCCTCCACATCCTAGAGCCACCTCCTTCTCTTTCCCCCGGTACAGAGCCCACAGGGCTATTCATTGCCCCCTGCAATCCCAGACACCCTCACTGCACGCTCATGAATCTAAAGACTGTACCTGATACAGCTCACCTGACTGTAAAATTATAGTATGTAATGCATGTAACATAGAAAATATATAGATTGCTTATTGGTGAGGCTTCTGGTCAGCAGTAGGTTATTAAATTTATTATTAAAATTATTAATGTTTTGGGTGAGTCAGAAATTACATGCAGATTTTCAGCTGCGGGAGTCCGTGCCCTTACATCCGCCTGATGTTCAAGGGTTAACTGTACACACGTTGAGGATTCTTTAAGATATCCCTTTATACTGAAGCCGGCTAACACGTCACTAAAGAATGTGAGAATGAAGAGATATTAGTATTTAGGTACAGTCCTATGTGTGCGCAGGTTACACAAGTGGACAGGGCTCTCACCTTCTCCTTCCACACTCTTTCTCCTTCCACACAGCCACTTCTTTTCAGGGCCCTGATGTGACCCCGTATAAAGTAAGAAGGTTGAACTGAGGACCCCTGCACTATAGTGCAGTGAAGCAACTTGCAACTTGGTGGTAGGAGTCTAGGGACGATTAAAGAGGGTCTACTAGAGAGGAGACCTGTGTGAACAAGCTAGTGAAACTCTGGGGTCAGGGTGCATGGGGCAGCAGGTTAGTAAAATGGGGGATTTGGAAAGGATTGAGGAATTTAGAGAGCCTGCACACAGCTGGTGACCTCCTTCACACTTCAGAGCTCAGGCTGTGTGGCACGTCTCCTCCAAGCCAGTCTCATGTCGGTAACAGTGCCGGTGACTTGCCCCTCACCTCTTACTGACGTCGTATCAGCAGTGAGAGAGACGACATTTTTGTCTTTGCTGTGAGTGTATCTAGGCAGGGCTGACTAAGGCAAACCATTTGAGGCAAGAATTTGCCAACATACAGACCTGTAGGATGGCAAACAGTGTTTGCCGAAACATTGTTGTATGTGAAGCAGCTTACATACAACAGCCTTATACTAGTGAGGTGTATGGGTATATACGTATGTGTATGTATGTTCAAAGATAAATCCTAAGCATGTTTTTCCTGAAACAGCAGCAAAGAAATTTGGAAAGCTGTTTAAGTAGGATTAACAAAACACAAAAACCATGACTGTACAATAAAGATAATACGAGATCAAAGTTTTAAAGTCATGAAGTCCAGAGAAGAATAGAGGAAAACAAATAAAAATTGCTAAAATCCCATACATAATCCCTGGGAATGTTCTGGTAGATTTCCTAGCTAACTGAACATACCAGGGAAGCTGCCGAGGCAAAGTGTCACGAACCAGCTTGACAGAAGGGCAGGTCACCCCAAGTGTTCGTTAGGAGTCTCTAGTGGGACGGCCGTGCCTTGTCTGACACCGGCTGCCAGCCCCGCCTTTCTCTCCTCTGTGACCCCTGGCTTCCCCACTCTGAGTGGCAAGCACTGCTTTCTCAGAGTCTCCGTGGGGGCCCAGAAATCACTTCACCTGAGGGCCTACAGTGACTGACACTAGTGACTCTGCAGCTGGCTTTTCCTAAGGATTTCATCAGAAATGGGTGCGGCTCTCTGTTGGCAAGGGCCCATCTTTGTCACTCTGGATCATCCAAGAACAACTATTAACTGAGTCTGGGAAGGGTAAGTGGTCACTGCAGCCCAGCTGAAGATTATATAATGTGGCCTGCTTTGGTAATGTCATTCACAGCTCAAGAACAGAACGACTCTGACAGCCTAAATTTGGGAGTCATGTGGGTAACCTCCACGTGGCTGTGTCGGTAAATGAGAAATTCTGTATCTCTAAAATGGAATCCCATAGGAAGGAAGGAACTAACCTGACACGGAAGTCAAGCGCTACTACACCTGGAATCAAAATGTGGATTGCAGAGCTGACTCTGGACTAGCTCTGAGACCTTAGGCTGATGACGCTCACACTCATTTGATCCTTACACAGTAATTCTGTGGGGTAGCCCATGATCTCTTCTCAAAACACAGAAACAGAGACCCAGGTTGGTTAACTGACCCATTCACTGGTGCACTGTCTGTAACACACTGGGGCACTGTGACTTGCAGTCCTGAGCTCTTGATTCAGCCTATGACTCTTCTTCACGACAAACTAATGTCACAAGGCTGCTCTAGAAACACACCTGTGAAATGTAGGGTGACTGTATGTGGTTTAAGTTCACTGTAGTTTGGGAACACAGGGAAGTGTGGATCCCCGAATTTGGGACTGGCCAACAAATTCCAGCTACGGGATCCATCGTTTTTAATAGACTTTATTTTTTATAGCACTTTAAGGTTTACATAAAAACAGAACAGAAAGCAGAGTTCCTGTATACTCTCCCCTCCCTACCTCACCCCCAGCCAGTTTCCCCTGTTACTAACCTGCTGCATTACTGTGGTATGTTTGTTTCCATTGATGAACCAAAATGACACATTATTATTAACTATAGACCAGAATTTACATTAGGGTTCACTCTTGGTGGTGTACCTTGTGTAGGTTTTGGCAAATGTGTAATGCATGTGCCCACCATTACAGCAGCAAACAGAAGAGCTTCACTGCTCTAAAAACCCTCTGTGTTCCATCTATTCATCCCTCCCTCTCCCCAGCCCCCTGATCTTTCTACCACATCCATACTTGGGATCCATTTTTTAGTCTAGTTTTTTTTTTAATGTACAATATTTGCTATAAATAGCAATTTTAGAGTCATTGAGCATAGAGATCATGATCACCATTTTTTCACCGAAAGCAGTAGATTTGGGATTCTGTTTTTTGCTGTGATCTTACAAAAGTGAGCTCTAAAGATTAATTATTTCATTCCTCTTCAGGAAAAATAATCACCGCTACCCACAAAAGGGGCAAGTAATTTAAAGTTTATTAAGTGTCCTATATTCCTGCTTTTGGAAACTTAAAAGGATTTCTTCAGTGCTCCCCTGTCCTCTCTGCACTCATCCCCTGAGTGCCCCTGGGCATGCTGGGAAACCCTGGTGCGTCATCCGGCCTGGTAAGCTAAGTGGAAACACACTTGCCGTCTGAATTGAAAGGACACTCTTTACCTTTTTTAATCTCAGAGGGGACTATGAAGGATAGAGAAGCCACAGGTCTCTTTCTCCCTCATGCCTCCCACCAAGAAATCTAAATTCTCCCATCTGGCTGTAAAAGAATAAAGGGTTCAACAATAAATGTTCCATTGTTTACATGGTAAACAAGACTACCTGAGCGGACTTTCTCTGAGGAAGGTGACTGATTACCTCAGTAGTCTTTCTTAGAACAGCCTCTTCAGTTGAACCTGGGAAGAAGAAAAAAAGAAAAAAAAAAAAAAAAACAACAACCTCTTCTCAGAATGATTAGCATTTGCATCATACAATCCAACTTCCTCTCCTCCTCCTCTCTGTCTCTGCCTCTCTGTCTCTCACTCACTCACACACCCTCCCTCTTTCCAGTCAAGGACATCTCAAGAGGTCAGTACCGCCCCCGTGTCTAAAACTTCAATGTTTGCCTTTGCAGGGACTTTTCCAACTTTACCTAGAAAAGAACTAACCAGAACTTTAGCACTTGTGGTCAGCCTGCTTCCGGCTGTGGCTTCAGTCAGTTTGTCTGCTCTGACAGAGGAAGCACTTGCTGTGACGGGAACTGCACGGGCTGGATTGATTGTAGGAGGACCGGGGCAGACAGTGCCTAATGACATTGGTATGTGAGATGCCAGCAGCAAGGAAAGCGAGGGAAGCACGAAGGGATGTCTCAGACCCAGAGTGACAGATGCTGCTGACAGACGCACAGTGAGCCCACAGCCTCCCCCAGACCCGCCTTCCTGTGGGCGCACACACGTGCACACGCACGCGCGCACACACACACACTCACATGCTGAGTTCATGTATAAACAAAATGCTGTAGTTGAAGATGATTTTCTTGAAAAATGCAGAAGCCAGGACACTGAGACATGCTTCTGATCTTCACTACACACAAAGGTAGGACTCTGCAAACACTACTAGACCTTCAGACCCTGACTGGCTGGAGAGCCCCGAATGACGGGCCTCACTGAAGTCCTTAGCAGGCAAGCAAGCGTGGCATTTTCAGTGAAGGTCTGAGCTAAACACAGAGCAGCTGGATTCAGGTGTGCTCTCGGCCCCTCCACTAGTCACTGGGGTAGCCTAAACCTTTTCAGTCCGATTTCGATCGTCTACAGAGGGGGAGCGTGTCGGAGAGCAGCCTCACCCTGCATCACAGCGTATCCTCCTGTGCAGGGCACACAAGCAGAAGGAAGTTGAACAACAGTTTGGCTAGAATTGCTAATTAATTTTAACCACCAGGTATTCCTTGGTAATTTGAGATTTGACTTAACAGCTCCGGATAATGTTTTAATTAAATTCCTGGCAATACCGAGAATCTTAGAGTTGGGGATTTACCTACCTCAATGCCGAAAAGCTAAGAATACATGCCATCCGGAGTACTTGAATTCCTGCAGTTGACCTTGTTTCCTATGGTTTAGGATTTCAGTGGGATTCCCCCACCTTAGACTTCATTGTTAGATATTAGAGTTGAAGGAAGGTCTCGAGGGAGAGCCTATAAGGTGGTAGGTAACCGGTCAGTATCTAGACCAGGAAATCCTTTTCCTAGCTCTGCAGTGAAGGACTGTCCTGAGATGGAGAATGAAGGCTTAGCCCTGGGATCAGGGCACATGGCCCAAAGTGGCCTTAGGCAGAAAGTATGACATTTCTTTAAAATCTTAAATTTTATTTTGAAATTCTGATTTAATTTCATGTTTTGTCACAGGGCATATTTTGAGTTTAATATAAAAATATTTTCAATAATTTACCATTGAATGATAGGGACATTCTAAAAAGATGCATTCTTTCCTGTGGCTTTATTTGCCCCTTGGGCATGCTCCAGGGTCACAGGTATGTCATGTACAGAAGCACAAAGAAAGCAAAAACAAAGAGGTTCTGAGTGCATCTTCTTCACTGTGGAGACCGAGGAGCACAGATGCCAGTAGCGGCCATGCTGATACTGTGGGCCCATGACTCATCCAGCAGGGACTCACTAGGCACGCACATATCGGAGTCCCTCACAGTGAAGAACCATGCCCTGAGACCTGCCCCATGACCGCAGGATGTGCACTAAAGCACCTTGGGGGCAGGGACCTGTCTTGCTCAAGCCCTATGCCATGTTCAGTAAACAGCTGTTAGGTGAAGTCGGTGCATTTTTGCATTTGTTCAGTGACTTTTCTGAAATCCTTCTGTGGGAGTCCAGGAATCAAATATGCCACAAAAGAAGGTGGGAACCTACCACAGAAAATTTCTTTTAAACTATAGTCATTTGGTCACTTGCTGTTGGAATACGGCAAAGAAACTGTTGCTTAAACTTTAAGCTGAGTGCAGACTGTTGCATCAGTACTGTGTGTTCTTTGGAAGACTTCATTAACGTGGACTCTACTTGGAAATGTGTGTTGTCTGTTCTATGGGGGGCTTGCTAAGCTAGTGAACGCAGGAAAGACTTGCAGGCCCGACTGGAGATGCATTCTCTAACCAGTTTACACAGCTGAATGTTAATCTGCAGGTCAGTAGTGAAGTAGCTATAGGTGAGTTCTACCACCTGCTAAAGTATTGTGTGCATGTCTTTCTCCCCTCATCTGAGCAGGCGGGCCCTCAGGGGCTCCAGGTCACCTCCTTACTTCTTCCCTCGGCTGGCCCCCTTACCCAGGCCTTCTTTTTCCGTGTCCCGAGTTATTCCTGTTACACGCACTGGTCTGTTACACACCTCGATCAGGTTATTCTGCAATCTGAGCCGCCCCCACCTCCATCCAAACTGGTTTCCTCCCTGGGCCAGCCCCACTTTATCGACAGTGCCCTCATGCTTGTCTTTAGTTTGGCCAAGCACGGACCCTTTGGGTCCATGCCTTTACCCAAGAGAATTCCAGCCAGTCATCATCACTGGTGGTCAGTTCTGACTTTGGTCCTACTCTCTGCCACTCATTTGACAGAGCATAGCCTGCTTTCTGCCATTCTTTTTCTTTTTTTAATGTATATGTCCACTCATTAAATAACTAGTGCTGCGATGCCAGGAATCCTATCTCATATTTAGGTATGAAAGCCATTTCCACTTTAAAGAGGTCCAGGAGGCGGCGACCATATATGTGTGATTCTATCCTCAGCACCATAAGGATAAATGCCCCTTAAGTATAGGTTGAATATGTTGTTTTTAAAATATTTCCTTCCAGGGAGCTAAAATAATGCTTTAACTTGTGATTCGAATGCAAAGAACTAAGAAATATTTCACCTCAAAATATACTCAGTATTAGCAGTATACAATTCATCAACACCAGGTAATTTTCAGGATCCCCTTTGAAATACAGGAATTTGTTATGTCCCTCACTCCCAAGGACAAGTTATTTTCCCTTTCAGGGCTCCGTTTTCTGCATTAGAGATACAGCAGTGGCATTAGTGATCTCTCAACTCCTTCTTGGCATGACATTTTGTCACGTCCCAATGGACGGTGTGTCCATATGCTCCTCTAAGTCTGACGGTAGAAGTAGGAGGTTGGATCTTTCCTCTTCAACTTGTTCTCTTGGCAGGGGAGATCAGTGTGTGAAACATACAGCAGTCACTGTGGGTACGTGGGGCCTCTGATAGCTGGGCCAGCCTTGTGCTGTGCGATCTTACTGCATTAGATATTTGGGCTCACAGTGTCCTCGCCCGAGCCCACACCCTCTCTCCTCCCTCCATGGGCTGGTTCACCCCAGTGAGAGTAAGTAGCCACCAGCCAGCGCCCTCTATGTGTGCTTTTTTCTGAACAGTTAGATTCGTTCCTCATGTAGAGCTGGACACTGAACATGGGATGTTTCTTCAGTAGGAAGGTGTGACCTTGTCTGAAAGACTGACACCGGAGCAGTGAATATAATCAGTGACAGGTCACCTTAGCTGTCTTTCACTGCCAGTGCCAAGCTCTAATGTTTTCAAATATCTGCTCTCCTCTTCTCTGTTCTAGACACAAGGCAGAAAACTGATTAAAGACATACAAGTACCTCAGATTTTTAGGCTAGTCATCTTTGTAATGGGGTATTTTATGGAATGGTCTTTTTGCCCATAGGACTGTGGGGGGAGACTGTTGAAGATGAACATAGGTTGACATTGTTACATGTGAGTGATGTGCTGGTCACAGGGTGTTTGGTTCAGTAAGGCAGACATCATTCTCTCCTCAGCAGTCTAAGTAACTGCTCACCCATTGAGCATTTGCTATGAGGGCCCATGCAGGCAATAGAGATGGTCTATCGTTTCTCCTTCCACAAATATTAAGTGTCTACTATGTTCTGGTCACTATACTACGGTGGTTCCTGCACTCATGATGCTAAAATGCTAGTGAGTTCCAATTTATCTGACTCCCCCGAGGTTTAAGCCAACACTCTCAAGGAGATGTGATGCCTTGTTGCCAGTGTGGTATGCCTTCTTTGTAACATTTTCCAACTCGTTCTTATTTGGCTTCAATATTGCTAGATTGTCCTGGTTGCTTTTTGATATTTAGACATGTCTTGTGGAATTTTGTGTTTGATTCTAAGTATGCTGATATCTTCCACCGTATATGACAGAAGTTGGCAAACGCCAGCCTATGGGCCAAACCCAGCCTGCTGCCACCAGCATTTGCAAATAAAGTTTTATTGGAATACAGCTACACTCGTTCATCTGTGTATTGCCTCTGGCTGTTTCCAGGCTACAGGCTACAATAGCAGACTAACTGTGACAGAGACCATATGGTCCACAAAGCCAAAGATATTTACTATCAGAAAATACTACACAGAAAAATTCTGCTGACCTCTGGTGTGTACAAAGCAGCAATAACAAATTCTGTGTGTGTGTGTGTGTGTGTGTGTGTGTGTGTGTGTGTGTGTGTGTGTCGGCAGGGGGTGAGGGGATGGGCAAGGTTTGTGTTCATGTCAATTACAATTTATCTTGATGAGCTCAAAATGGTCCCGATCAGAAATGACACCAGATAGCTGTGCAACTGAGTCAATTTTCTCTCCCCTTATCTTGTGCTGATTAAGTTTCTACTATTCATTCCTGCCTCTCTGTACAGAACTTATCTATGATGCATACTTTTTAGGAGAAAGGCAGAAGGAAGAGAGGTGGGAGGAGGAGTCGTGGCCCATTTGTTAACCAGCAGTGAGAAAACCTATTCAGGTGTGAGCCGGAGATGTCAAAAGGAAGGATGGAGATGGACAGGAGAGGAGACTCAATGGGCCTTTCTTAGACCAACTAATGGCACCCATCAACGATGTCAAGCTGCGAGGAAAAGGGAGCAAGAATAGAGGAGTCATTTCCGTAAGCCCACAGAGAGGGAAACTGAACAAGACGCCCATTCCCCGTTTTCAGCCTCTTGACAGTCCCCTACCAAGCAAATGCGCACACACGCATATCCGGTAAATGCCAGAACACTTGGGATCTCAAAATTCATTTCACTTCCAGAGTGTTTGCAAATGATTTTCCAAGTATAATGCTTTTAAAAATACCCAGCACAGTATGAGGTATGTAGAGCAGTCACATTCATAGAGACGGCAAGCAGAACGGTGGTTGGCAGGGGTGAGAGAGTTAGTGTTTAATGGGGCTGGAGATTCAGACGGGGAAGATGAAGTTTCCGAGGTGGAGAGGGTGGCGACGGTTACACAACACTGCGAATGCACCTAATGCCACTGAGCTGTACAGCTGAAAGCAACTTAAATGGAAATTTTTATGTTCTGTATATTCTACCACAGTTTGAAAACCCACCTCTCATTAGCCAGGTCATGCAGTGGCTACACACCTATTTACAGATTAGGCAAGTTGTTTGGAAACCTACCTTTTCCCCTGCATTTAGTTCTAAAGGGACCACTAAGAACTCAGTTCAAAAGGTACTTACTGAATGGTGGTGTAACACGCACAGCACACTGGTTCTGGAACAGAGAGCTAATGAAAGCGCAAAGACATTGCCTTTCTTGTCTGTACTCCTAGAAATGACTCTTTTCTTTTTTTTTTTTCCAATGTGGATTCTAGGAAAGAAACCTTGACTGGTTCCCCAGGATGAGAGCCATGTCCTTGGTCAGCAGCGACTCTGAAGGGGAGCAGAATGAGCTGAGGAACCTGCAGGAGAAGCTGGAGTCCACCATGAAGCTTGTCACTAACCTTTCTGGCCAGCTCTCAGAATTGAAGGATCAGGTAAAGAAAAGAAACCCCATCTGCCACACACACACACACACACACACACACACACACACCCCGCCAGCTCTCAGAATTGAAGGATCAGGTAAAGAACAGAAACCCCATCTGCCACACACACACACGCACACACACACACACACACACACACACACTACCAGACACGCCAGATCTGACGAGGCACAGTCAGCAGTGCTCAGGTTAAAATGCTGACATTTTCACATGTGGATACAGACGAGGGATCGGGGCCACAGAGACGCGGCTCCCCTGGTCTGCCTGTTTCCCCTCCACTCCCCTTTCACAGGATAAGCCCGTGACACGGTTTTCAGTGCTGGTAGTGTACGGTTTTAATGTGAAAAACAAAACCAGAAAATGGGAAAATGCAAACGACTTCAGGGAAGTGCTGTACAGAAAACATGACCTGCAAAGCCATACCCCTCTTACTTCACTTGCTGACAGGTTAAAAGCTGTTTCTAGTTTTGCTTTCTAGTCTTCAAATCTATCAACTCTTCACCCAGGATATTTAAATTCCGCATGCTGGGAGAAACCATACTCGTGCAAGAGCTCCTTTTGGCTCACTCAGTGGCCAAATCCTTACTGCGTGGCTACCACAGTGCCGGCATTATGCCAGGTGCTGGGGGTAACACCACAGACCATATGGACCCATCCCTGCTCCCACACAGCTTAGTAGTCTGCAGAAGTACTGCTCCATCCTGCCCCCGATCCATCCTAAGATAAACACTGGTCCCTTTAAGGAAGTAGGAGGAGGGGGCAGGTTTGTACCAAACCCTATGTGCTTTGTTCCTTCTTTTGACCCCCGTACACTGAACACTCACAGTCACCAGGTGGCTATCCAGTGATGGGCTGCAGCTGTGTGGGGGGACTTGCACCTGGGTGGTGAGCAGGTGCTGTGCTGAAGCTGACTGGGATAATCCAGTACAGACGTGGGAACGGGTCAGCATCCTATAAGGGTTTTTTAAAGCTTTTTAATCAACTCCACGGACAAGATTATAAATTTTGCACAGAAGTACTTATCAGGCCAGGCTGCCCTGGAGGTCAGATGCACGATCTACACACAGGTGATTTTCAGCTCTCAGGTACAAAACTAATGAACATCCCACCTAGAATAAACTTCATGGAGTTGGTTTACAGTAACAATTCTGCTTTGAAATGTATTTTTTTCCAACTAAATTATTCCAGACTATGCCCCCAGACACCATTTGTCCTCAAAGTTCTTTCGCTTGTATTAAGATGCAAATAACAAAGACTAATGACAACAGAAAGGCTTGTTGATGAAGGCTGTCTATAGCACCTAAAATGAATAACCTAAATGACTAAAACTAATGAAGATCTAAGTAGATTCCTTTGCTTTCTCTTTTATAAGCTTTTCCCCTGTTCTATGACACACCTGACAGTTACTCCAGAGACCCGCACTGGCTGTGGCGTGTGCTTTCCTTGGCCCCCCTTGGCCCCCCTCAAGAGCGAGGTGAACTTGTTAACACACCCAGCAGTGCTTTGGTTCCTGTCTCCCTTTTGAGAGACCAGTGGCTACGAGCACCTTAGTCACATCAGCTGTTGTAAATAGAAACCTTACAGAAATCGACCTAATACAGCCTTTAAGAAACTGTACAGCTCCCCTTAAAGTGGTCACAGGTGTGCGGTGGACCGAGGAATTAGCAGGTGTCGTCAGAGGTGAAGGAAGGCCTCCAGGAACAAGGCTGTCCCATCCCCCGCCCCTCCTTGTACTGACGAGGGCACTGAGGTGCCCAGGAGGCTCACAGAAGGCCCCCCCAGCTCTCCAGGACAGTGCGGAGGCCAGAGCTCCCGATCCTCCCGACTGGGTGTGATTTTTGTATGTCGCATGTATTTTTGCTTTCATTTGTTTTGTCACTGTACCCTGTTTGCCTTTCAGGTTGACTGTTTAGATTCATACTTTTTTTTTTTTCTTTTTAAAGCCTTTAAAGTTTCAGAAGCTGCACCACACACTCAAACGGTGTGGCGTTGCCATTTCACACAGCTGTGCCTAGCAGAAACTTGGCATGTTAAAAGCCGAGGTAGAATTATTTCTAATAAACCTACATTTTAGCTGAAACAAGAGATGTGAAACTTGATTGCATAGGGCCTAGGGTTCATTAAGTGACATTAAAGACAGTATGGTTTAAACTGCTTCGTTTTGGCCCTTTTTACATTTTCTGTTTAAAAAATTGTTTTAATGTTTATTTTTGAGACAGACACAGACCTTGAGCGGGGTAGGGGCAGAGAGAGGGGGAGACACAGAATCCAAAGCAGGCTCCAAGGCTCCGACATGTCAGCACAGAGCCCAAAGTGGGGCTCCAACTTTTGCACTGCGAGATCATGACCTGAGCCCAAGTCAGACATTTAACTGACTGAGCCACCCAGGTGCCCCATATATTTTCTGTTTTAAAGGTGGCAGTTGGACCCACTCCTCGGAGAGCCCTTTCCCTGTGAATAAATATAAACCATTTTTTCTAGCAGACATTATAACCTAAAAAGAGGTATGAGGAAACCAGTAATATGTTCTCCAGTGCCTTTACAAGCATTGATCTGCTTAGGTTTTAAAAAGGTGCCCAGGAAAAATTCAGCACAGCTACTTTTATTGGGGAAATGTGTTTCTTTAAAGAGGAATTAGTCAGCATTTCTTTTGATTATGTAACTTCTAACAGACCTTTAAGCCATTTGTTTAAGAATCAACTTACTGAGAAATTTTGAATTTTATTAAATTTGGTGAGATAGCAATCATCAAGGTTTCTTAAATTGTTCTGCATAAAAAGTCATGCAGAGATGTTAGAGTTGGTTCTTAAATGGCAATTATAAGAATTCCTGCCCTCTGAGGAAAACAATTTTTTTGAATTAAAAAATAAACGCCAACGAATGATTAATGAGCAAGAAACTCTGTGATAGATACTTTTCAAAATGGCTATGAAAGAATACCATTCACTGGTAAAAGTGCTGGAAAACACAAAAATTGCTTCATCACTTAGATATTTTTTTCAATCTTCTGGTCCAAAAAGCAGCATAATGGAGCAATGATAGTTTAAATGTGAATGTCTTTGGGTTTAACCTATACTGCTGTTGACCTCTGTGGTGACGGTTTTCCTAAAATGCCAGTTTGAGAAGACAAAGCTCTTATCAAGGAAAGAGGTGGAAACCTGGTTGGTCATGTCACCTTTCCTACTCTTGCCGAGAGCGGTTGATTAGATTGCTATTCTAAGTATTATTTAATGATCTGTCTCATTTTGAAGCTTCCCCTCCCAAGAGATCCTGAATACTAAATGTGATTCTCTTACATTCTTATTCCAAGGAGGAGAACTGATGTAAGAACGAACATTGTTTTCTGCATGTTTTCTTCATAATGCAAAAGAGCAAGTTTCAAGAGAAGGCTTCACTTTGTTGAAAATGTGACTGGCTTCCTATGGCACAGTGACCCTTATTTATTGTTAGGAATACAAAAAGCGCTTGAAAACTCAGATCACATGAGCATGTTACCATGGTTGGCACTTCTCATGCCAGAGGGTTATGTGGTGGACATCACCTGCTTAAGGAAGGGAGAATAACAAAAGATTAGCTTAACTGCCTACAGTTGGAAAATGGAATATTAAACTTTTCTGAGTGCCTCTGTTCCGTACACTATTCCGGAACCACTAGAGAGGAGTAAGGCAGCAACTGCCCTCTAGGGTCCTATAATCTAGCAAGAAAGACCAGGAAATAGACCTCTGATGGTATGACCCAGTGTGAAAAGCGGAATGACCCACAAGAGACATGAATACAGCTTGAGGGAGCGCGGAGAAGTGGCATTTTGTCCTGTGTGAGGCTCGCGGTAAGGAAGGACTTGAGCCTCCAGATTCTCCCGTCTTACAAGTAGGTGACTTCTGTGCTTGCAGAGGAACACAGTCGGGGCATCCCAGGAAAAGCAGCAGCATGAGCAAAGGCATGAAAGCGCATGGCATGCTCCAGGAATGGTGCTGTGTTCTAATTAGTTCATTCTTTGAACCACCATTTAGGAAATAGATTTGCGAGGTGCCGACCTCAGTTCTGGGGTTACAAAGATGAATAGAACCTGTTCTCTTTCTACACCTAAACAGTCTAGAGTGGGACTGTAAACAGAAAACTTAGAATTCAACCCAGTAAGTACGTAACAGAGGAATGGGAAAGAAGGCAAGCAATTCAGTCAACCTGATCTTTGGGAGAGAATTAGAGTAATGCCACAGAAACCTCACAGGTTTCTCACAAGGCCTGTAAGACCTTGGTTTCAAAGTCTGAGGAAGAGTCTACCAGGTGAAAGAGAGAGAAACAAAAGGTTAGGGGTTAACTCTCGGTGTGTCTAAGAGTTGCATTGGGTTTTTTAAACTTGGTGTTTTAGGCTCATTGTTAGAAGCATGGCTGATTTTAGAGTTTTCTGGCTGTTTAGACTGAGTATCCAAGATCTTGCTGCGATAGGAAAGCAGTTTTTCAGACTCTCGAGATGTGTTAGAAACCGGATCGTGGTGTCCACGTGCTGTGGGTGAGCTGTCTGTACCTTGCCAGCCTTCTGCCATTGAGGCCAGTTAGTGTTTTCAGAAGATCTTTCCGATGTTTGGCTCTGTCTGATTTGTAAAGCTGCAATATCCTTTGTCTCTTGTTTTACACAGTTCAAAGAAGGAATGCTAATATTCAAACTAGTTTTTATATTCATATAAAGAGCACAGTTTCAACAGTTTATCCTCAGCTAAATGATGGGAATCTTCAGGATTTTAAATGTACCTTCCACAAATGAGATCTTTCACACTATTCAAAATAGATTTTTCAGTATTCCCATTGTGTATATGGTTACCTTAGGTCAGACTCTGATGGATGTTTTTATTGAGTCAATTTTGTTTCAAATGTCCAGAAAGAATACTCAGAGAAAATGAATGTTTCACTTTGGTCATTACTTCCATTTGCTTTGATAAAGGCAACAGCAACAGATAATACACTTTAAAGATTACACATACACTCACGTACACGTACAGATTATGTGTGAATTATGTAGGTAGGCAGGTAGAACTGAGCTTAGAAAGCCCGAAGTTAGGAGAGAATATGCACTAATAGACCAGAGAAACTTAACTGGCCAGGAGTGTTGATCTTGGTTTTTTACAGGCCAGATAGCTTTGGTTTTTGTTTCTTTATAATTATAATTGGAGTCTGACCACTTTCAGCAGGGCTAAATCCTTTAGCCGTTACCCTCTTCCTTCGCCTTGATTAGTCACTTGAGGGACAGCCATTTTGTCTCAAAGGCCATGGTTGATCCAAACAGAATTCAGATACATTTGTGTGCCTCCTCTGTATTCAACTGTAGAGAATGTTTTCCAGGATCTTAACCTTCCTGAAGAAAACTGATTTATGTACCCAAAACACTTTTTTGGGATGTTCAAGAATATGAAAATACACCTAAGGTGATCTTCGGTCACTTTCTGAGATAATGAGTGAGAGTTTTTCTGGAGCAGCAGTGGGGTCCCAGACCAGCAACATAACCGTTACTTATCAGAAATGCAAATTCATGGGTCCTACACTAGGCCTACTGAATCAGAAACTCTGGTTGTGGGCCCTTTGATCTCTTCCTTAACAAACCTTCTGTGTGATTCTGGCTCCTGCCAAAGTTAAAGAACCACTATTCTACAGAAATAGGAAACAAAATTAGATAGTTATGTACTAGGTACTTGAAATTACCAGGAATATGACTGCCTGAGCAAAGCATCTGGCCACTAACCTACACCAGTAGGGAGTTGTAAGGTTTAAGAGGGAGGGTGGGCAATGTGATCATTATCTGAGGAAGGCAAACCTAGAAAGTTTGAACAGGACCAGCAGTGAGGTGTCAGGTGATAGTTATAGAAGTGGGAAGGGTGGTGTGCCCATCAGCTGAAGACTGGTCTGTTCGAGGAAATACGGTTGTAGAGGCTTTTGTATTTAAGACCATGACTGAATAACCAAGATTGAAAAGTTAAGAAAAGCTTATTTAACCCACAGGGATGAACACATATGCAAACATCTCAGTAACTCGCAAGTAGTTATTTATAGAAAAATTACAGAAAAAGTTTTAATAGCCAACTTTCACAGTTGAAAGGTCTCAGTAACTTTAAATAGATTTAAATAAAGTAGCCCTCAAAAGGGGTTGAGGCCACCAAGATTCCTCAATCCCTTAGAATGCTTTAGATTGTTAACACTGGAGTCCCTCTCTCAGTTTAACTATGCAGGGGAGGGAGGAAGAGAGAGAGAGAGAGAGAGAGAGAGTGTGTGTGTGTGTGTGTGTGTGTCTCCTCATCCCTTGGGGGAGGGTAGAGGATCTAAGGATGTGAAGTATCAGACAGTAAGACTAATGAATTACTGATGACATTGTAATCTAATTGGGAATTTATCCTATGTGTCAAAATCAGGTTTTCTTTGTTCAGCTGAATCTGTAAAGTATAATGGAGCATATAGCACTTAAACGACTTGTCATTCATGTAGAGAAACTTTAGAGGCTAGCTGGAACCAACCTAGTTCAATTCTTTTTAAAAAGCTACTTTTTGGAAATACTCACTCCTTGTAAATGCCCAGTATCAAATCCAGAGCCAGGACTAATTGGGTTAAGAAAAATGTTAATGCAGAGAACTAAATCTGCCCTAAAATACCTGGAACAGAGCTCGCTGCTCATCAATACAAGAAGTGATTTAGTCCAGCAGCCAAACGAATAGTAACAACCTCTTGTTTGAGGGGTTGAAAGCACTTTTTCATTTGACCAGTCTTAGGAAATGGTCTTTCCTGACCTGCTTAGTGCGGTGTCTGTGGGTGACAAAGAACTGACCCCCAGGAGTGCCAGAGTACTGTTCATGGCATTTCGTCACTCTGGATCTCCAGTGTGGGGTCTGGGACCCCACTGCTGCTCCAGACACATCACCAGTGACATGTGAGGACATGCCTCATCTTTCTACATGAGCTACACCATTTTTTGTTCCTCTCTAACCAGAATTACTCTGGAATCCTTGAGAAATGGAATCAGGAAACCTTAAAACCCATGGATCTAATCCCTGTCTTGATAGTTGGGTGTGCTGTTACCACCATCCAGAGCCACCATTTTCCAATGAGCCTTTAAATCATTTGGAAATGGAGTTTTAAACAATCAAGGATCCTGTGCTTTTACCATTTTTGTTTCTTTATGAAACATATAGTAAGCAATAGTTCTGAATGCCACATTGCATGACTAGGTCACAGAATTCCCCATTCTGCCTAGGAAGATGTCCCTTTTGAAGTTCTGTGTTTGATTTAGTGACGGTACACTATTTGTAGAAAGTGGGTTTCAGTATAAACCATAACCACAGAGGTAAATCTATGGTTCAGTATATGATCTGACGTACAGGAAGTGTCTGGGTCTAATGATGAAACTTTTTAACTTTCCAGATGACAGAACAAAGGAAGCAGAAACAAAGAATTGGTCTTCTAGGACATCCTCCTCATATGAATGTCAACCCACAGCAACCAGCATAAGCAAGTGAAATAAAGGAATCTTATTTACCTTTTTTAATGATCATTAGTGTGGGTATGGCTAATTAGTTCTGATTCACCCACAAAGATTACAGAATGCTTAGTACATTTGTAAATAATCAGTTTTATACTGTATGTATATGATTGCTACTCTAAAGGTTTGGATATATGTATTGTAATTAGAATTGTTGGCATGATGAAATTTCATTTGTGCCAAAAATATTAAAAATGCCTTTTTTGGAAGGACTAAAGAAAGCACCTGATTTGCACTTGAACCAGATTATAGATTTAAACTATATGACATGTATTTTGTATTTAAAACTAGAATAGCCAGTATTTATGTTTTTTATAAAACTGTGCAATACGAATTATGCAATCACAATAAATTTGAAACTCCTGATTGTCCTAAAGGGAGTGCACATCTTTGAAGCCGGTGTGTTAATACTATGTAATAAATGGTTAAATATCAAATGCTGCTGCCAAAATCATATTAATAGTGAGTTTCAGGCCCCTGGGCATTTTGTACCATGTAATTATCCTGTGGTGATAACTGTTTCTCGTTGCTCGTGGCATTAGTGCCTCTAATGGTGACAGTGCTCCAAGTCAGCATTCATTTTAAGAAAAGCAACTTTAGTTTCAAAGATAACTTTAAGCTTCTGAACTGATCATTTAAACTATTTCTTTAAATAAGAGAGCTAAACTAGAAGCTCAGACTTTAGCTTGTGAAGTTAATGAATTTTTTAAAGGGAACTTTTTATGCAACGTTTGGAATAAATGCACACTGCTGGCCAATGTCATCTCCTAGGTGAATTTTGGTGTCACATTATAAAGAGATGAATAATTGATGGTGTCTAGATTATCTAGTCCAAACAGTAGAGTTGATCTTTTTCTTCATCTGAAACATGCTACAGTAGCTAAGAAATATTAAACTATATACATCCATATAAAGATGAAATATGATCTATCCCATTAGAACTCATAGTTGAACACTGACATGTTATTCTTATGAAAGAGCCACGTTTCGGTTTTATTTCCTTGTCACATGATTTCTTTCCTTGATGGATGAAAAGTATGAAAGGAAACTTTTATATCTGTCGCCTAGTTTTGTACATGGATCTCATTTTACCAGAGAATCTCTCTGCAAAAAAAAGTTTAAAAATGTACTGAAAGCAGAGTTGTGAAATGAGTCAAGTTTGTAAATGCATATATAAAAATAAATATTTAATGATGCAGAATACTATGCAGTGGTGGACTGGTGGCTTTCCTTTTGGCATTTCTTTGTGTCTTAACGGCTATTCCAATTACCTATTTTCTTTGGGACCAATTTAAAGTAAAACTGGTTTGGTTACCAGATTAATTCAGAAGTTGCTTACCTGACTAGTGAGAACTCTAAGGAGATCTACTTCAACCAACAGCAAGGAGTGCTTAATACGATGTTCATTCACTCTTCTAGATGAGTGACGGTCAACCAGGCTGTCACCAGCAGCAAGCGCCATGGCACTGGACAAGTCAGGCATGTGCTCCGCTGGGGTCCCTGACTTCTGAGCTCTCTCCCGGGAGTGGGGGTCAGGGGGCTGCACCTCGCTGTCAGCAGTAAAACAGTTGCAGCATGCTTGCATTCACGTCCAGTGGCCAGAGTCCTGCAGTGAGACCGTCAAAAATGTTTCACAAAGCGAACTCATTTATCCAAAGGTGGTAAGACTTGTTCCCTCCTCACAGGGGTGCCTGCCCAGGTTGCGCTTTTACTACAGATTCTCTCTATGCTTTGGTAAATAAGAGCAAGTACCACCCAATGTTGGGAACTGGGTCAGGATTAAAATCCAGACAAATGACTAGTTTCATAACCAATGCTTCCACTTTATAAATTTGATAACTTAAAAAAAAACAGTGAATAATTGTCCAGTCCATGCAGTGTATCTCCACAAAACTGTTCCATAATAAGGCAGGCCCAAGAGAGACCCACACTTGAATCTGTAAACCAAACAGCCATCGATGCCGAATCCCACCACGTGTGCTTCAGCCAACAAGGACGTGCTTTTCCTTGGGTTTCTCTTTGATCAGTCACGCTGCCCGGCACAACGTGGCAGTGTGTGTGGTTTGTCTCCCTGAAGTGTCTCCACTTCAGCGGAAAACTCTGCATTGACATGTCCAGGTTGCAGCTTTTACAGGTTTGTCATGTTTCATCTGAATCCTGTCACTTAAGATATAAATCTTCATTCAATTTGCCAGCTTCAGCAGAAAAGAAGTGGAATTGGAATGCCACTCCACCCTCTATATGATAGATCCCACCCTTGGAGTTTGGGCGTGAACACGAAGCTAGTGTAATTGAAACATAAAATCTGAAGTTAAAACTTACATGGCCTTTGATGTGTAATTGTGATTTTACCTTTCTCCAGAAGTTCGTTTTCAACATTTCTATTTCAGTGATCGAAGTCCAAGTCACCTTCAAAGTTGCCTCGTGTTAACAAGCTGAGTAACAAATGTGGTAATACACTGTTAATATACAAGAAAGCCTTTTTGGCTTTATTTAATTGTCAAAGTCTGCTATAGCTCCAACCCAAATTTCAAGATTTTGCCCATTTTCTTAACTAAACCATTTGTTAAGTCAAAGGGTCTGAGAAATTCCCTTACACTTTTCTAACATTTACAGCATCTTGACCTTTGCTGCTTCTGTATAGAGAGCCATGGTGATAAACCTTCTTTCCCCCTAAATAAAGAGTCTACTCTTTGCTGGGTCCTAAAGCTTTAAATGATATTCCATCCCATAAAATTTTTCTTAGAACTCTGTTCTAGTCACCCCACACACGTACAAAATGCAACTTCTTTTATTTCATTCTCTAAAAATTTTTTTCAACTTAATTGGTTTGTTTCCAAGTTCATGATCCTTATTCATTGTTCTTCACTCAGCCAGTTTTTTTATTTGGTTGTACTTTCTGAAAATGGATTCCTTGAGTGGGGTCTTGTAAAAACTGGTCTTGCATCCTGTTTAAATATTTCCTACCATCAGTTACAAAGCAAGCATGCTTTATTTCTGGAAACTAACCAGCAACACAGTCCATGCAGTGGAGCAAACTGAACAAAGCTTTACTTATGTGCTGGTGGGAAATCATCAAGACCTTCACAGTAAACTAAGGAATTAACCTGTTAAAAACTCAATTTTAGATTTCTCTATCCTCCTACTGAGCCTGATAATGCATTAATGAGAAACAGCCTGAACGTTACTGACAGTTATTTTAAGGCTGACTTCTGGGCTGCATAGATGGAAATTTACCCCTTCAAAATTACTAGATACAAAAGGGGCAGAACTACATACTCCTAAAAGTCGAGTTGGGTTTTGCTAAAAGAATGTTTTTACAGATTCTAAAAAATAAAATATGTGCTTGATAGAAGATGTCAATTTTATGGCAATAAAAGTCATCTTTACATAACACAGGATATAACCAAGGGCTCCGGAGACAATATGCTGTATCTACCAAACCATACAGCAGGGGTGATACTTTAATTATAAAGATAAGAAACTGAAACTTGGAAGGGTGCCTGGCTGGCTCAAGCAGTAGAGCGTGCAACTCTTAATCTCAGGGTCATGAGTTCAAGCCCCATGTTGGGCCGAGTGATTACTTTAAAAAAGGAAAAAGAAGAAAAGAAACTGAGACTTAGGTAAAGTAATTGGCCTAAGGACTCAGCTCCAGAATAAACAGAGGTAAACACAGAAAGTGCTCTTCCCACTTGCTACCTGTCTTCCAGAATGGGGCTGCAGTATCTCATCAGAGTTCAGTTCCCCAACGGTTCTCCCTTCACAGAAAGTTCTTAGGGAGCACTGCATTTTGTCCTACAATGCCAAGTGATTTGCTTTTCTTTTCACATCTCTTTTACAAAGGGATCTACAAATTAGAAAGTATTGAATATGAATACTGTGTCAAGACTGAAAACTGTGGCAAAGAAACGCCTAAAATCTCTTTTTTACAACTATAGGTCTCATGTCAATATCTCTTACTTAGCTGCGTTTTTCAAAAGGAGAATCTGTTCTCTCAATGAACGTGGCTTCCTCCAAGTGAAAATACTCAGATATAGACTGGCATCCTATCTCACCACAGAAGTAGGTGTTTATTAGCAAACCCTTCTGTGCTCTTGTTCAGTATACTGATAAGTTGCTAACAATCAACTAGAATGTTGGAAAACCCCCATCAAGATTTCAATTTTACAGAAAGTACCCAAAATTCCACCAGTTTTGCATCACAAAGTAGTGGTTAAAGTAAAGTTTTGAGTAAAATGCCATGTGTGTGGTTTTTGTGGGTGGTTGCAGCTCAAAACGACTATTAGGCCTCATCAGTTACCTATTGGGGAAAGCGATGATGGCAACTATAAATCAAGACAATTATGATCAGAACATTTTTCCTTCTTTGGTATTCTATACCACATTAGCAATTCTTGCAGCCTGGAGGCAATTCAGAACCATAACTAGCCTAGTCTGGACCCCAAATCCTGTCAAAATAAAAAGGTAGATCCCTGATGAGTTTTGACGTTTGGTCAACTCCAACAATGTTTATGGAATATGAATTCTCCAGGTGCTGGTATTTTAAACTAATTTGGCAAAACAAACCTCTAGCTTACTGGGGTACTACATTAAAATAAAAAAAGAAAGAAAGGAAAAAAGAAAAAAAAATTTACCAAAGGAGAAACCTAAAATACTTTAAGGTCATGACAAACCAGTGTGAAAGAGAATCCTAACACCTAGAAGTGAAACTGCATCATCCACCCAGCCTGGAAAGAAAAAAGAAAGCTAAAAACCACTACAGAATAAGAATGCAGAGTTTGAGAAAACCCCTAAGGTGAATTCTGAACAACAACAAAAAAAAGAGCCCCCAACCTAAGAAGTGCATACTGTATGCAAGAACCGCTAATGGAAAGAGTTCGCCAGCACTTCTGTCCTTACCTCACCAAAGATGGTTGGTCCCATGTAAAGAATGGAACTTTCAACAATCCAGGAATGTAACTGTTCACTCCAGACCTCAAGTTATTTCAGCCTTTTTCACATGCTCGTCAGCTGTAGCATCCGGTCAAGTCTTGTCAGAAGCGTTCTGTAAACGTTCCCAGGAAGAAAACGATGGAGATGTGGTGTGAAACTGGGACAAGGAGCCCCGAAGCACACAAGGCTTGGAGGCTAAGCACGAATTTATTCGGAGCCCACACGGCGACGGTGGGATGAACACAACAAGGACCTTGACGTTGGTCAGAGTCTTCGCAGCAGCTCTACCACTTCAGCGCTATGACTCTGAGCAAATCCTTAAATCGGTGTAATTGTCACCACTTTACTTCTTTGGACAAGAATGAACATTAAAAACAATGTATGTCGAGTGTCTAGTATATATCCGACACATGCTCTTTCCTGTTCCTTTGCAACATAATCACTTCCTTTTTCTCATACCTATCCATAGTCTCAGCTAAATATTAAATGACCAAAGCTGCTTTCTGTTCCTACTCAATGGGCCTGATAATACCATGGGATCCTAAATTCTCACGTCTTAACATGAAACACTGGGGTCATACTGAGCCATTTTCTCAAACTGTATCTCTAACATCCAAATGGTGTTTTAACTACCAGTCTGAACCGAATTTACACAGGAAAAAAAAAAACTATCATAGCTCATGACTTCCAGATAATTACTCTTATATTCATGATCAGTGTTGAATTCAAATCTGACTTTTCAAAATATTCTTCAAGGAAAGAGTTTTTATCTTCTGTATGATCACATGTTTCCCCTCTTTATGAAGTGCCTTCACCTACATCCGCATTTACACCTTCCAACCTTGGTCAGATTATTCTCCCTGACATCTGCATGCTCCTAAGTTATACTATCTTTCATTTAACATTCAAATGCATATTTTAGAACAGATCTCACATAACTGTTGGGGCCCAGCACTCTCCTTAATAATTTCAAGGATCCGGGCCCCCTGGGTGACTCAGTCAGTTAAGTGTCCGACTTCAGGTCAGGACATGATCTCACGGTTCGTGGGTTCGAGCCCCGCGTCGGGCTCTGTGCTGACAGCTAGCTCAGAGCCTGGAGCCTGCTTTGGATTCTGTGTCTCCCTCCCTCTCTGCCCCTCCCCCACTCACACTTTGTCTCTGTCTCTCTCTTTCAAAGATAAACAAACATTAAAATTGTTTTTAAAAAATAATTTCAAGGATCCTACAGAGGGTGCTAAAAAGTTCTCAATGATTCCTTGTTACTTTTGATCCTAAACCCCAACTGCAAACCAATTCTCATCATCTCCCTTCTATTTCACTTCACCCCTAATGCTGACATAGCCCTCCCTGCTCAGTCTCCAAAACACATAAACATTTGGGTGTCAGGCAAGCACATCTTTGCTGGACAAAGATTATAACAGCGAATAGGAAACTACTTAAAATAGAGAATCAGACATCAAAGCTCATGCCCCCTTCCTTCTCGGCCACTGGAGGAGCAACTTCTCATGTCTACTCTACTGCTAGGGCCCACTCTCTCACCACTCCTGCCCGGAACAAAAGAAAAATAAAATTCCCTCCAGCCTCAAATAAAAACAAAAAATTATTGTTTTTTTATGCAGAGCAATTTTAGCCCCCAGGTCCCAACCACTCCTATATAAATTAGCCCTTTACCTTGACTAAACTAAAAAAAACAAAAACAAAAAAAACAACAAAAAACCCAAGAAAAGAAAACTATAAATCGATTGTCCTTAGCTTCCAACTCAAAAGGCAACCAACTTTTTAAAATAGCATTTTTTTGTTGGGAGGAGCACTAGGTATTGTATGTAAGTGATGAACCATGGGAATCTACCCGCAAAACCAAGAGCACACTGTATATGCTGTATGTTAGCCAATTTGGCAATAAATTATATTTTTTTAAAAAATAACGGAATTTTAAAATAGCCTTTTTTCCTTCCTGTACATCCCTATCTTATAGAAGAAAAATAATCAGTACAGAAAGGTCAAGTAATATGGCCAAACTACAACATCAGACCTGGGAATCCAGGGTAGATCACAGACACACTCTTCTCCATGCCCCTGCTTCACCGCACTAGGTGCAGGCCGGCTCATAAGGTGCTGGGGCCTCCACTTCTTCCCTGCCCACCTGTTTGGGGGAAGATCTCCACACACCAGATACAAATCCTAAGAGACACAAAGGAAAGTAAAATTTCTTAAGGGTCAGGGCTGCACTAGTTCATTTCTGAATCATAGGTATCTAACACAGGGGCTCAAAACATTGATGGGGGAAAATTTTCTTTGCAAATCTTCACAAATCTGCTTGATGGTTTCGGAGCCCAGGCCAATTAGGAGTCTTTCAATAAAGAAGGACTATCTAGCAGTGGCCCAAAGGGAGTTATATTTAGAACAAACTATCAGTCCCTACTCCTGCTGCTGCTAACTGATCCTTTAATCCTACAACTAACCCATTTATCCTAATGCTTTGGCTCCAACAGTCCCTCTTCACAACTCTAAACCAACTTCCACTGCTCCCCCTAATCAAGTAACCCCATCTCTCCCTTCTTTCAAATTCTAACAGGTTAAAGTGATTGTGTGGTCTCCATGAAGGTATAAATACAGACTCACGTGTGCTCCCACACTCCTCTCTCTGCCAAACCCCCGTGTCTAAGAACCCTATAAGACACACTCCCTCCACAACCCTGGACTGCAGCAGTTCTCAGATTATCCCAGAAGCGACAGAGCACAATTTAGGTAACAGAAGGAAATTATGGCCATTTTAGGTAACAAAGAATTATGGTTCATTTACATATGAACATACATACAACATGAACGAGTCTCAGAAGAATTATGTTAAATAAATGAAGTCATATTCAAAAGGCTACATTCCTGGGGCACCTGGGTGGCTTGGTTGGTTAAGTGTCTGACTTTCGCTTAGGTCATGATCTCGCAGTTCGTGGGTTCGAGACCCGCGTCGGGCTCTGTGCTGACAGCCAGCCCAGAGCCTGGAGCCTATTTCAGAGTCTGTATCTCCCTCTCTCTCTGCCCCCCCCCTGCTCACGCTCTCTCTCTCTCTCTCCTGGAAATAAATTAAAAAAAAAAAAAAAACCAAAAGGCTACATTCCTGTGTCAGTCCAGGTATATGACATTCTGGAAACAGCAAAACGACAGGGACAGAAATCAGGATCAGTGGTTGCTGTATACAGGAAGTATGAGAAGGAGATTTATTACAAAGGGACACTAGGGAAAATATATTAGGTGATGGAAGAATCTTCCATGTGTTGGTTGTTACATGACTACATAAGCTTTTCAAATTTCATAGAACCATTAAAACAGGTAAATTGTACCTTAGTAAACTTGACTGAAAAATTTGTAAAAAACTAGTTGGGGGGTGGGGTGGGTAAAAGGGCCAGGTCCAAGATTTTGCAGCTTTCTTTTTTAATGTTTACTTACTTTTGAGAGAGAGAGAGAGAGAGAGACAGAGCATGAATGGGGAAGGGGCAGAAATTCCACAGAATCTGAAACAGGCTCCAGGCTCCAAGCTGTTTGCACGGAACCCAACGCTGGGCTTGAAGCTACGAACTGTGAGATGATGACCTGAGCCAAAGTCAGATACTCAACCGACTGAGCCACCCAGGTGCCCCAAGAATCTGCATTTTTCATTTGCTCCCCAGGTAATTCTGACGCAGGCTGTCCATGTCCAGAGTCTGAGGAGCACTGCTCACGTGTGGGCTACATCACAAGACCTTTCTCCTTTCTGGCACATGCAATGTGCACACTTTGGGAACAGAGTATCATTTGACAGAGTTGAGTAGGAGGGTAAGAGCAAAAAAAGTACGTGGGGAGCAGTGTGTGTTACTGCTTACAAAAAACTGTGTTCCAGAACTTGCAAATGGATAGTCCCATAGTTATGCTGCATTCATTTTCTACTCCTGACCTAACAAATCACCAAAAAGTTTAATGGCTTAAACAACACACCTATACTTCTGGCTGGCTAAGTCTGAAATGGCTCCGAAGACTGCTTCTAGATGCCTTAGGTGAGAATCCACCTGTTTGCCTTTGTTGCTTCCAGAGGCACCCCAGTTCCAAAGCTTGTGCCTGGCGCCCATCTCCAAACCTGAAATGGCCAGTTGGGTTTTCCCATCTCAAATTCCTCAACATAATCACATCTGCAAAAACCCTTTGCCATGTATGGTAACATATTCATAGGGTTCAGGCATTAGGTTGTGGACGTCTTTAAGGGGGCCGTTATTCTGCCGACCATATATGCCTAAGCAGAATCTACGCAAGCACTTAGGTTTAAGACAAGAACAGCAAATCACCCATCTGTTTTCAAGCTTAACTGATTTGAATACAATTAGGAAGATCACATTTTCTTATGGTCCAAAAAGGCTAAAAAGTCAGTTCATTAACATGATCACAGAAACTGACAAAGCCTAAGATGGGTATGTTGCTTCCTTTTACCTTCACTATTGATACTCTTGGACAAACAGAACTCTACAAGAGCTGTGCTTGCGTTTTCAGACACACACCATCTTATTTTCCTCAGTTTTACTTGTGAGGATTAATACTTTAAAAATAAGTAATACCTAGTTAAATTTAAAAAAAAAAAAAAGAGTGGACCATAAACTTCCCAGTCAATACCGTTTGTTGAGGGGGGTCAGGAAGGAAGGTAATACCTGGATAAGATTTTTAAAATTTAAATTATATGCCATCCTCTTCTTCATTGGTATCTGTACAAATATTTTGCTTACTATTTTATTTCTTTTACTATTACTGAATTTTTAAAGTTTCATTTTTTTTTATATTCTGGTTGCCAATTCTTTATCAAACGTATGTTTGGCAAATACTTGTTTTCCTGGTCTCTGGCTTGTCTTTTTATTTTCTTAGCACAGCTCTTCAATGATCCAAAGTTTTTAATTTTGATAAAACCTGTTTATCATTTTATTCTTTTGTGCTTCATGGTTTTTGTGTCCTAAGAAATCTTTGTCTAAGATCCCAAAGCTTCTTCTCCTATGTTTTCTTCCAGAACAGCAGTGTACAATAAAGCTTTCTGTGATGATGAAAATGTGCTATACTCCAAGCTAACCAATACACTAGCTATAGCTAACCACACATAGCTACTGAGGACTTGACATGTGGCTAGAACTAAGAGCTGAATTTTAAAATTGTATTTAGTTTTAATTATTTAAATTTAAATAGCCACATGTAGCTACCATATGGACAGGAAGTTCTAGAAGTGTTACAGTTTTGATTTTACATTTTGGTCTATGATACATTTTGAGTTAATTTTTGTATGTGTTTGAAGTATGGATCAGGGTTCATTTTTTTAAAATATGGACGTCCAATTCTTCTAGCACCATTTTGCGAAAAGACCATCTTTTACTCCAGTGATTTATCTTGGCACCTTTGGCCATGTTGCTGTTTTTTTCTGGACTCTGGATTCTGTTCCATTGACCTGTGTGTCTATCCTTTCACCAGTATCACCTTGTCTTCACATATGGCCAACTGATCTTCAACAAGGGCACCAAGAATACAAAACAGAGAAAGGACAGTCTCTTTATCAAATGGTGCTGGAAAACTGGAAATATGCATGCAAAGGAATGACACTGAACTCTTATCTTACACCATACACAAAAATAAACTTAAATGGATTAAAAATTCAAATATAAGACCTGAAACTGAAAAATTCTAAGAAAAAAAAAAAACATAGGGAAAACCTTCATGACACTGGTCTTACCAATGATTTCTTGAATGTGACACCAAAAGGATAGGCAATACATGAAAAATAGACTGACTGGGATGACATCAAACTAAAAAGCTCCTATACAGCAAAAGAAAAAAAAAAAAAACCAATAGAGTGAAAAAGCTATCTATCAAAAGGGAAAAAACGTTTTGCAAATTTTTAAGAGATTAATATCCAAAATATGTACGGAACTCCTACAAGTCAAAAGCACAAGAACACAACTAATTTTAGTAAATATGGGCAAGATTTGAATAGAGACTTTTCCAAAGACATACAAATGGCCAGTAAATACATGAAAAGGTGCTCAACATCATTAAACATCAGGGAGATGCAAATCAAGACCACAATGAGGTAACACCTCACACCTATTAGGATGGCCATTATCAAGAAAACAAAGTAACGAGTGTAGACAAGAATGTGGAGAAACTGGAACCCTTGTGCACTGCTGGTGGAAATGTAGAACGGTGCGACCACTATGGAGAACACTCTGGAGGTTACTCAAAAAAATATTAATACAACTGCCATATGATCCAACAATCCCACTTCTGGGTATTAAATCAAAAAATTTGAAATCATTTTCTCAGAGATATCTACACTTCCAGGTTTACTACAGCATTGTTCACAGTAGCCAAGGGCAGAAACAACTTAAATGTCTGTTGAAAGATGAATGGATAAAGAAAACAGAGTATAAAGAAAACCTAGTATATACAAACAGTGGAATATTATTCAGCCATGAAAGGAAGGAAATCCAGTCATATGCCAGAAAATGGATGGAGCTTGAAGGCATTATGCTAAGTGAAATAAGCCAGGAATGGAGAAATATTGAATTCCACTTATATCAGGTATCTAAACTGGTTGAAGTGATGAAAGCACTCAATACAATAGTGGTTGCCAAGGTCTGAGGAGAGGTGGAAGTAAGGAGTTGCTATTCAATGAGTATAATCTTCCCGTCATGCAAGATGGAAAAGTTCTAGAGATCTGCTGTACAACACTGTACCTACAGTTAACAATACTGTGTTGTACACTTAAAAATTTATTGAGGGTAGGGGCACCTGGCTGGCTTAGTTGGTTAAGCGTCCGACTCTTGATTTCAGCTCAGGTCATGATCTCACAGTTTGTGAGTTTGAGCCTCACACCATCAGTGTGGAGCCTGCTTGGGATTCTCACAGAATCTCAGAGGGCAGAGGTGCCCTCTCCCCCTCAAAATTAAATAAAATTTAAAAACAAGCAAAAAAAAAATTACTGAAGGTAGATCTGATATAAGGCATTTTTGTTTAAAATAGTTTAAAAAAAAATCACATGGTCTTAATTACTGTAACTCTACCGTAAGTCTTAAACTCAGGTAGCATCAGTCTTTCAATTTTGCTTTTCTTTTTCAACATTATTTTGGCCATAGTAAGTTCTCTCTCTAAATAAATGTTGGAAATTGCTGTTAAACCACAGAAATATAAAGGATTTTAGAAGGCTACTACAAAAAACTATATGCCAACAAACTGGACACCCTAGAAAAACAAAATGGATAAGTCCACAGAAACATATAGTCTTCCAAGACTGAATCATGAAGAAATAGAAAATCTGGGGAAAAAAATTAGTAAGAAGAAATGAAACTAAATCAATAATCAAAAAATTCAAGTCTAGGAACAGGTGGCTTCACAGGTAGATTACACCCTTTAAAAAAGAGTTAATACCTATCCTTCTCAAACTATTCCAAATAATGAAAAAGAATACTTCTAAATTCATTCTAAAAGGCTAGCATTACTCTGATACCCAAACCAGACAAAAACACTACAAAAAAGAAATATCCCTGATGAACACATATGCAAAACTCAACAAAATATTAGCAAATGAATTCAACAATACATTGAAAGGATCATTCACCACAATCAAGTAAGATTTATGCCAGGAATGCAAGGATGGTTCAAGATCTGCACATCAATTAATGTGATATAAGTTATTAACAAGATAAAGGATAAAAATCATATGATCATCTCAATAGATGCAGAAAAATTATCTGAAAAAATTTTGTTTCATGATAAAAACTCTCAACCAAGTGGGTGTAGGGGGAACATACCTCAACATTATAAAGGCCATATACAATAAACCCACAGCTACCATCATACTCAATGGTGAAAAGCTGAAAGCTTTCTTCTAAGATCAGGAACAAAACAAGAATGTCCACTTTCACTACTTTTATTCAACATTGTACTGGAAGTTGTAGCCACAGCATCAAAGTAAAATGAATAAAAGGTATCCAAAATGGTAATAAAAAAGTAGAATTGTCACTATTTGCAGATGATATGATACTACATATAGAAAACCCTAAAGACTCCCAAAAACTATTAGAACAAATGAACTCAGTAAAGTTGGAGGATACAGAATTAACACACAGAAATCTGTTGTGTTTCTATATACTAAAACCACACTAGCAAAAGAGAAATTAACAATTCCACTTACATCAAAGAGAAATGAGATACCTAGGAATAAACTTAACCAAGGAGGTGAAAGATCGGGACTCTTAAAAGTGTAAGATACTGATGAAATAAACTGAGTAAGACACAGATGAAAGCAAAGGTACACCATGTTCATGGCTGGAGGAATATTTTTTAAATGTCAATACTACCAAAAGCAATCTACAGATTCAATGCAATCCCCATAAAATAACAATAAATTTTTCACACACTAGAACAAATAATTCTAAAATTTGCATAGAACTACAAAAGATCCCAAATAGCCAAAATAATTGTGAGAAAGAAGAAAAAAGATGGAGGTACCACCCTCCCAGATTTCAAACTATACTACAAAGCCACAGTAATCAAAACAGTATGGTATTGGCATAACAACAGACAAATGGATCAATAGAACAGAAACAGGCAGTCCAGAAATAAACCCATGCTAAGGTGGTCAATCTCTGACAAAGGAGGCAAGAATATACGATAGGGAAAAGAAACTCAATGAACAGTGTTGAGAAAATTGTACCACTACACAGAAAAGAATGAAACTGGACCACTTTCTTACATCATATACAGAAATAAACTGAAAATGGATTAAAGACCTAAATATGAGACCTGAAACATAAAACTTCTAAGAAAACACATAGGCAGTACACTCCTGGACACTGCTCTTACTAATGTTTTTGGACCTGTCTCCTCAGGCAAGGAAACAAAGCAAAAATAAACTATTGGGACTACATCAAACTAAAAATCTTGTGTACAGTGAGGGAAACCATCAACAAAATGAAAAGGCAACCTACTGAATGGGGCGAAATATTTGAAAATGACATATCTGGAAGGGGCTAATACCCAAAATATATAAAGAACTCATACAACTCAATGCAAAACAAACAAAAACCCCAAACTGGTTTAAAAAATGTGTAGAAGATCTAAATAGACATTTTTGCAAAGATATACAAAGGGCCAACAGACACATGGAAATATGCTCAACATCAAGAATCATCTGGCAAATACAAACCAAAACTACAATGAGATATTACCTCAAACCTGTCAGAATGGCTAGTATCCAAAAAAAGTAACAAGTGTTGGTGAGAATGTGGTGAAAAGGGAACCCTCATGTACTGTTCACAGGAATTTAAACTGGTGAAGCCACCATGGAAAAGAGTATGAAGTTTTCTCAAAAAATTAAAAAGAGAAATAACATATGATCCAATAATTCCACTTCTGGTTTACCAGAAGAAAATGAAAACACTAATTGAAAAGATACATACACCCCTATACTTCCTGCAGCAGTATTTACAATAGCCAAGATATGGAAGCAACCCAGGGGACTGTCCATAGATGAATGGATAAAAAAAATGTTGTAGATATGTATGTGGAACATCACTCAGCCATAAAAAGAAATGAAATCTTGCCATTTGCAAAAACATGGATGGGCCCACAGGGTATTGTGCTAAGTGAAATAAATTAGAATAAGATAAATACCATATGATTTCACTCATATGTTAAATCTAAAAAACAAATGAACAAACAAAAGAGAAACAAAGTCACAAATACAGAGAACCAACTAGTGGTTGCCAAAGTGGAGGCGGCCAGAGGGATGAGTGAAACAGGTTAGGATGATTAAGATGTACAAAGTGCCAGTTATACAATAAATAACAGAGCTCTGGAGGCATATGGGTGGCTCAGTCAGTTAAGCGTTGGACTTCTGCTCAGGTCATGATCTTGCAGTTTGTGGGTTTGAGCCCCGCAGCTCGGAGCCCGGAGCCTGCTTTGGATTCTGTCTCCCTCTCTCTCTGCCCCCTCCCATTCATGCTCTGTCTCTCTCAAAAATAAATAAAAATATTTTAAAAAGAATAACAACAGAGATCTGAAGTATGGCAATAGCGAATACAGTCAATAATATTGTAATAACTTTGTATGACAGATACAACTATACTTAAGCATTTCCTTAAGTATATAAATGTTGAATCATTATGTTGTGCACCTGAAACTAATATAATATTCTATGTTGGCTACATTGCACTTGAAAATAAATTTTTAAAAGAGCCTGATTTCCACAAAGAAGACTACTAAGACTGTGATTATTATTTCACTGAACCTATACAGTCTTATCAATTTGGTAAGAAATGACATTTTGACAATATTCATTCTTCCAATCCACGACCATAGTCCACTGCTCCACTAATTTAGATCTCCTTTTATTTCTGTCATCAGTTTTGTAGTTTTCAGCATAGAAATCTTGCATGTATTTTGTTATATTTATCACAGTTTTAACTGTTTAGATATTATAAAAAGCACTTAAAATTTTTTAAGTTCAAAATGTTTCTGTCAGAAAAGTAGGATTAATTTTCATCTATTGACCTTGTATCTTGTGACCTTGCTAAACTTCCTACCAGATACAGTACCTTTTTTGTGAATTCTTTGGAATTTTCTACATAGACAACCAGACTATCTACCAATAAAGGCATTTTATTCTCCCTTTCCAATCTGAATGCCTGTCAAAGAGGCAATTCCGTTATCTTCTCTGAAATTTTTTCATTTCTTACATGAGTTAAGCAATTATCTTTATCAAAGTGATATAGGACAATTAGGTGAAAGGAGATGGAGTAAAAGCATTTTGTAAATCAAACAATGCTACAACATATATATATATATATGTATGTATATATATATATATGTATGTATGTATATCATTATATACAACTATACATGTAGGTATCATAAACTAATCCATGGTGCCCCAACTCTAATGGCTTATTTTTATCTAGCAATGCTCTCTAGTACTAATTTCCTATGTTTTCAAATTCAGTTTTTTATTTTAATGCAATAGAGGATAAACAAATTTACCTTTCCTTTTCTGAAGTAAAAAACCCCTGTTTGAACTTTTATAAACGAATATCAACCTTATTAGTAAAGTCTTAAGTATCCGCTATGTGATCCTTTTATTAAAGTAAGAAAATAATCAGTTTTGGCTAAGACCCACACTAACATTGCAACATTTAATTATTTCATTTGAGACAAAGAAAAAACTAAAATGTTAAAATGTTAAAGAAAACAGGTATTTCTTGGGATGCCTGAGTGGCTCAGTCAGTTGAGCATCCACTCTTGATTTCAGCTCAGGTCATGATCCCAGGGTCCTGGGATCAAGCCCTGAGTCAGGCTCTGTGCTGAGCATAGAGCCTGCTTGAGATTTCCCCTCCCTCCCTCCTCCCCTCTCTCTCAAATAAATAATAATAAATTAAAATTTAAAAAAGAAAAGTATTTCTCAAAGAAACAATTTAAATATCCAGGATTTCTATCACAATTGACAAGTCTAAGTTTTCAGGAAGCTTTTCTCTTTAAAAAAAACAAAAAAACAAGACAAAAATAACAGAGAAAACAAGATCATAAGATTCCTAAGGTAGAGGAACATGTAAAAATGCTGTTTTATTCCCCAGTGCCCAATATGGTGAAGTAATGGATATAAATTATATATACAGGGGCACCTGGTTGGCTCAGTTAAGCTTCCGACTCTTGGTCTCAGCTTAAGTCTTGATCTCAGGGTCATGAGTTCATGCCCCACACTGGGCCTGGAGCATACTTAAAAAATAAAATGATGTATCTAACCTGTCAATATAAATAGTACGTGCTCAACAAATGTTTATTATAATTGTTACAGTTATTCAGCATACTATACTGTGTTAATAATGTATGTTGAACTGAAGTAGCAAGTGAGACCAGGGACAACTAATTCTTTAAAGCCAATTTCAGGAAACCGGAACATTAACAGGCCCACTCTACAAGTGTTTACAACATTAAAATGAAAAATTGAAAATAAATGAAAAAGTCAAATCCTGGAATCTCTCATATGCTTTCAATTAGCTAGCATCAATCAAATGGCTACTTTTTTCAGCAAAGACCTATGTGGAGACAAGCCATTGCTTCAAGCAAACATCTCCCATTCACTCAACAGGTCAAGATCAATCAGCTATTTATACATACTTGAGACACAAGGCATCACATACTATGTACGGTCATGGTAGGCTTACAAAAAACTGGTCATATTCTGGCAAAGCATGTTGTATGATAAACAGACCATAAACAGAAATTATCACTGGCATTCAAGGGGCAAAATCCAGCTGGGCTTCTTTATCCCTAATCCCAGTTTCAGCTGCAGGTTTTTTCCAGAAAGAACAGTAGCTTGATTTACTCAACACTCTGCTGAAGTCAGGGTGTGGTCACCCTTCTCCAAATAATATTACAAATGGATTTTCCCTGAACTCTTGTAGCAACAGGATCTTAAAGCAGTTACTGGTAAGAAAAGGTGAGATTAAGGTCAAAATGCGTGTCTATAAAAAAGTAATACATAACAGCTTTTAACCACCTAGAGATGCTGGAGGCAGGGGTATTATGGAGACCAAAAGAAAGGTAAAAACAGCACAGAACACGATTATTTTTTAAGCTTTCAACATTGAGCCACAGTAACAGTTGAAGAATATCTGTTTTTGCCAGCTTTCCTGTGAAGTACTGACAGTTTCATCCCAAATTGTTACAATACACTATTAACCGCCCGAAATGCAAATGAATCATTTTCCTTCTTGATCATCAGAACTGGTCTAAATATAAGAATTCAGAAAAATCAATTAAACATCTTCTTTAGCGGTTCTAAAACACTACCAACTAGAGATTCAGAAAGGCTCAGAAGCCTTTTTCTAAGGCAGGGAGAGAGGAATGTGCTTAATAAATTAATAACTGCATTCCTTCACTCTGGCTAGCCTAGAGAATAAAAATCAACCTCTGTTCTGCGGGTGTGCACCCCGGGCTCCTACACTGCGCCTGTATTCCCCCAGACATTTCAGCTGCTTTGAAATGAGCAAACTGACTGCACAGCCCTGTGCGCTGCCTCAGCCTCTAACTCGTGTCAGGAGCTACTATGTGCCCCGGACAACGACGTTTAACCACTGCACACTATCTTTTCATTATCTCTGAAGCACGTTTTATGCCCTGATAAGGAAACTGAGGCCCAAGCTCACATAGGCCGGGCGGCGGAACCCACCAGGGCGGGGGCACTCCAAAGCCCTGGCACTCAACCACCCTGAAACTTTGATCTTCAGTGCCTGAACTAGGCACCTGTTTTCCCTGAGGGCAAGGGCATGGCTCAGGTGCTCTAAATACTCACTAGGCAAGGAGTTATTGTGACGTGAAATTTCTGTTCTTCGTGGCCACTCTCAGGTCGCAAGCCCCCTAAAGGAGTGGGGAAACTGAGGCCCAGGCCAAGGGACTTGCCAGGGATCAGAGACCGCAAAGGACACACAGAAGCCTTAGAGGGCTGATCTTTGCGAGTCTCAACGTTGTTTTGTAACACGGCCCGGAGCCTCTACCTGGCTTACCCGGCCCCAGGAGCCCGCAGACTTTCAGGGGAAGGGGTCTGGGCTGGGTGCCCCC
>NW_027530006.1:4235151-4353126 GCF_008692635.1 Crocuta crocuta | reverse complement strand
CCTTTCCCCTCCGCAGCCTCCGCGGACAGGAGAACGCAGCGGCCCGCCCGGCGGCCCCACCCGCCGCCAGCTGCACGGCACCGCGCCAGGCCTGTGTTGCCTGCTCGCAGGCACTCCCTCCTCCGCCTTCACCCCTTCACCACCTCCGCCCACGCCCCGACCCTGCCGGCGCCTGCGCGCCCCAGGCCCGCAGCCCGTGGGCCCTTGAGCCGACCGCTCACGTGGGCCTCCGCGTGGCCCCGCCGCCACCAATGACAAAAGCAGGCTTCGCGTTCACCACGCCCCCTTGCTGCCCCGCCCCGAGGGCGAGCTGGACACCCAGCTGGCGCGTGTTCCTCCCTGCTGCGGCCCGTGCGCAGCTTGGCGTAGTGCTGTGTGCGCGTGCGCGTGGCTGGTAGAGGTGTGGGGGGCGGGGCTTGACACTCGGTTGAGGCAACTGAGGCCACAAGCTCTAGTGGAAAGCGGGGGAGGTGGGGGTGTCGGGGCAGTCCTCTGTGGGGAAAGAGCCAGTTCCCTGGAAGAGGAAGGAAGTAGGTGTCGCCGGCTGCACACACTGCCTTTTGGGGGGAGGTGAGAAAGAACTCCAGGCTTTCCCATTTTATGGCTAAATTACTAGATCCCCCGACGAATTCTGTCAAGATTAGCTACGTGTGTTTCCGTGTGAGATATGGGGGCGACTAACGAACGGATCAAGAAGATGTCGGTTATCTATATGATGGAATACTACATGGCAATGAGAAAGAATGAAATCTGNCGGAGGAGGGCACTTGTGGGGATGAGCACTGGGTGTTATAAGGAAATCAACTTGACAATAAACTATCTGTAAAAAAAAATAAAAATAAATAAAAAAATTAAATTAAAAAAAAAAAAGTAGCTACGCGTGGACCAGTAATGATCATCTACTGAGCACTGCCATGGGCCAGGCCTCTGATCTTCCAGTAGGAATAGCAGGTTCATAGAGATCATCTCATCCGAGGGCACCCACCTGGCCAGTGGCGTTCCCTGTAGGCTAGTCCTTAGGGCCCTCTTAGAACTTCTGTGACACTTAGACTTCTATTATTAACAACCCAATTACAGGGCTTCTCGTGCAGCTTTAACATGCATGGTTTTATGAACAAAGATTAAGACTGTGTCTAGCCCAGGGGTGCCTGGGTGGCTTAGTCGGTTAAGCGTCCGACTTTCGCTTAGGTCATGATCTCATGGTTCATGGGTTCGAGCCCCGCATCGGGCTCTGTGCTGACTGCCAGCTCAGAGCCTGGAGCCTCTTTCAGAGTCTGTATCTCCCTCTCTCTCTGACCCTCCCCTGCTCATGCTGTCTCTCTCTGTCTCCTAGAAATAAATAAAAATATTAAAAAAAAAAAAAAAAAGACTGTGTCTAGCCCATGATGCTGTGTTCAAAAGCGGACACACATACCTGTGTCAGTTGCATATATTCTTATGCCACCTGCCCCTTAGGAACACAAAATATTTTTGTTGTTTTTAACACTGCTTCCAAGCTGTCATGATGGCCTCTGGCAAGATGGGACACTGCTGACACAGGACTTAGCCAAACGTATGTCCCCCATTTGTCATATCCAGTAGCATGTTGCGCTTGGTTATGAGTTCCAATGGACAGTTTTTTTAGGTTGTTACCTGAATGCAAAGACTCCAGATCTGCTCCTCTACCTCCAAACATCATTTTCTTGTTAGCACAGAATGGCTCCTCCTGCCTTTCTTTCTATCTTCTCTTAGGGTGCATAGTTTTACTGAAGGTTTTTGTCAGACAGCTGTAAAAATGGGAGAAGGATTAAGGAACAATGAGATTTGAACAAATTTAAAAATACCTTTACGCATTTGAGATCTTATGTTCTGGTTCCTCTGTGCCACTGTCTCTCCCTAAGATTTTAGAACTCATTGCTTACCGAATGCCTTTTTTTTTTTAAGTTCATTCATTTGTTTTGAGAGAGAGAGAGAGAGTGTGTGTGTGTGTGTGTGTGAACCAGGGAAGGGGGGAGGGGGGAGGAGAGAGAGAATCCCAAGCAGGCTCCAAGGGTCAGCACAGAACCCAATGCAAGACTCAATCCCATGACAGTGAGATCAAGAATTGAACTGAACTTGAGCTGAAGTCAAGAATTGAACACTTAACTGAATGAGCCACCCAGGCATCCCTTTCCTAAATGCTTTTAATCACATCTTTCTTCATCATGTTTGGAAGATATCTTTACTGCATTTGGATTTGTATAGCCTGAGTTGAAATTTTGGCAGAAGGGAATCACTGGAAAGAGGATGTGAGGGAGACAGAGCCGTGTGTCAAGGAAAGGAAGATAAGATGCTGGTGAGGGGAGAGAACTAGAGCTTAGAGAAAGAATGAAGACCAAAAAAAAAAAAATAGACTGGCAGATCTAGCAGACTGTTCTATGTTCTAATAGTAATGATATTCCTGGGCAAGAAGATGTGTACATTGTTTATGATGACCAAAAGACATTACGATCTCCTCATTTGAGGAGTCCTGACAGTTCTGGCAATAAAATAGGAAGGACATAAGAGGGTTTAATAGTTTAGTACCGGAAAGATAATCTGAGACCCAGGAGATCTCAGTGCACATTGTTCTAATGGCTCCACCCTACCCCCAAAATGAAAATCAATGGCTATGGTGATGGAGTCACTGGGTAAGGTACACAGGTCTCTGCCTAAACTGGATGCTGTTGCTGAAATTCCTGGAGTGATACAGCCTGTAAGGGCTCAAATGCCATGTCAAACTTAGGTCCACAAGTTGGAAGGTACTAGATAACTTACTGAATGATGAGCTCCTTAAGGAGTTCCTTGTACACCTACCATAGATGGTATACGTACTGAACCTCACCAAATAATGATCCCGGATCTAGTTCAGGAGTGTCACTGTGGCAACCTATAATTCTCCTAAAATGAGGGCTTTTTTAGAATACTTGCTGAATAACTTGTGTATTTCAAAATTATAAAGCTCCTGGTTGAAGACTTTTAGAAACACAAAAAATCTTTCCGTTTGCTTCAGCGGTCTCACATCTTGCATCGGGTTCACACTGGTCAACACAATGTTTGTTAGAGTTGGCCAAATTATTTTGTCAAATCCTAGTTCCAGGATCCCTACCTCAACTCCCTTTGAAGTCCTAATGCCTCCTGCTCCCTGTAAAAGATAGTAACAACTGTGAAACAGAACAGTATTTTGATTTCCCAACCCATGAGCCTGACAAGGAGGAGGCAGAGAAGGGGAGGGGGTTAGGTTGTAACAGGAACATTTGATCTCTCAAGAGAGATCATATGATGATTGATTAGGGAGATGTCACTTTAGCCAGACCACAGCTAAAGGTTAAACACAGGCTAACGATAGCCCGCCCCAGAGAGAACAATTCGAGGATTCATTAATTGTATTTCTGTTTACATCCCCTCCCACCCCCACCTTCCAGGCTTAATGTAGTCTCTTCCCTGATGAAAAGTAAAACAGGACTTTTGGAGTTTATGCCTCATTCTTCTCACCTGGCAAGTGTGCAAACTGGTGAAGCATATTAATAGGTAACTTGGCCAACACCACATAGCTAGTTAGAGTAGCAGAACCAGGATTAGAACCACTCTCTCTCTTTAGAGACAATTGCTCTTCCCATTTATCCCCCAGACAACAGTCAGTTTCCTTCCACTTTACCCATGGATGTGCATGACATGGCATCCATCAACAAGTGGAGTCTTTCCCAGCCCTTGACTTGGTTTGTGACTTTATCTAACCAATAGAATGCAGTGGAAGTAACATTCTGGGACTTCCCAGTTCAGGCCCTAAAAGGTCTGCTTCCTGCTCTCAGGAGCCAGCCTCCATGCTTTAATGAAGCTGGGCTTGACTACTGAGTGATGAGCCACCGCACATGGATGGAAAGGACACGTAGAGGAGCAGCAGACACGAGAGAGGCCTCCTTAGACCGTCCAGCCCAGCCCAGCCACAGGCTGGATGTAGCTGAATGAGTTACCCCCACCAAATCACATGGAGCAGAAGACCTACCCAACTGAACTCTACCCCAATTCCTGACGCAGAGAATCATGAGAAATAGACTACTGAAAGACCCCTACATCTTCCGCCTTATTCTGCTCACTCGATTGTCATAATTAAGAAATCAGACCATGGTTAGGTCTCAGAAGGAACGTGGTCAACCAACACTTCTATGTCTCTTATCAAGACGAGGTGGTTTTCTGCTTTTAATTAATTCAGACACTAAGGCTGTAAATTAGCATATTCATTTGCTGATCAACCAATGCTGCTATGGTTATGTCAACTTATACTTAGCATTTAACTATCACAAAGTATTGTCCAGTTCTTAATGTTCTGGTTACCTCATGATGCATCAAAGACCGCCAGAAAACTTTAGTGGCTTAAGATAGCACCTCTCCCTACCTTGCAGTTTGGGCACGCCTCTGTGAGGACAACCATGCCGCCTACTCAGCGTCAGGTAGGGCTGGCTGGAAGGCTGGCTCTCTCCCATGTGGAGATTGGTGATGGGAAGGAGCTTTGAGGCTACAAGAGCTGGGCTTCTCTGAGATCACTGTATCCATGGAGCTTCCCAGGTGGTCTCCCAGCTCAGTGGCTTCAGGCTGGCTGGTGCCCTTTTCCACGTGTTCAGTGATCCTAAGACACAGTCCAAAGGAAGGGATCCCAGCAGGAGCTGTATCACTTTGCATGACTTAGATTTGGAAGTCAGATAATATCCTTTCTGCCCTGTAACTGGCCTACCCATATTCAAGGATATAGGCCCCACCTCTTGACGAGGAGTGTCAACCTCACACTGTTAGAAAAGCATGTGGGAAAGGCTAGGTTAGTGCTGCTGTATTTGGAAAACACACTCTCGCCTCACCCAGCTTCCAAACTCAGCATCTGAACTTCATGCCTAGGAATACAGTCTTGATAGAAAGACTAATTCCAGGAGTGCCTGGGTGGCTCCGTCGGTTAAACGTCCGACTTCAGCCCAGGTCATGATCTCACGGTTCGTGTTTGAGCCCCGCATCAGTCTCTGTGCTGACAGCTAGCTCAGAGCCTGGAGCCTGCTTCGGATTCCGATTCTGTATCTCCATCTCTCTCTGACCCTCCCCTCCTCACGCTGCTTGTCTGTCTCTCTCAGAAATAAATAAAACATTTAAAAAAGAAAAAAAGAGAAAGACTAATTGCAGGAGCTCTGATTTTTTAAAATGTTATTGCTAATTGCAATACTTGTGAGAGTTCATTCATTTTCCTTATAGAGGACAAGTTTGGGGGCCACAGTATATTTCCTGTTTGCCCAGAGATGTGGCTTACAACTGGGGAGAAGGGAATGTGAATAATCTACTGTTATTGCTGTTTTGTAAACCGGTGCCTTCTTTTAAAAAATAGATTCACTGCTTATAGTAGAGACAAGTAAGGTATTCGTAGCAAGGCTGAGACATTATGAATTTAATCTGGCTCTGGCAACCACATATTTTAAAGAAAATTCATTTTCTAGGCTCTGTAAGAAGTTTTGGATGAATGCGAATAACTTAGATTTCTACACGCACATCCATGCAGCCGCACACACCACATTCATTTGGTATCTTCTACTCCTGCAAGACTTTCAGGTTCTCAACACAGTTCACCTGGTATTTTGTTTTTAATCTCGCAATACCACACTAAAGGTATGCGGTGCCTTTTAAGCTGTTGCCTAGCAACACTCAGATGCTCAGGACAGGAAGTTACGTGTGCAGTATCCCACTGTGATTTTGGTAGGAAGCATATAGTGCCTAGCACTTAGCCAAAATGAAGTTTATATGTGAGCAGCAAACTAACTTTTCTGTTATTGCAAAAATGTGCCCCAGGACATGTACCAATCAGAAAAGAACTGTTCTATAGCATTTTGTAATTGTTTTGAAATTGTTACAAGTAAAAATAAATATCCAGTAAGAATATCCATACACTCTTTGCAGATTATTGTACCAATGTTAAATACTTGTGCATCTGTGGTCTGATTGCCAAACCTATTTTCTTCAGTTTGCTTTCCTAAACTATGTTTTCATCATACCCGAAGATATGATTTTATGAATTTTTTTATAAATGTTTATTTTTAATGGGAGGGGTCAGAGAGTGAGGGTGACAGAGGATCTGAAGCAGGCTCTGCGCTCAGAGCAGGCATAGGGCTCAAACTCACGAACTGTGAGATCACGCCCTGAGCTGAAGTCAACATTAGCTTCCTGGACTACCTTTGGAGATTCTATTTTTCAAGTTTACCAAATAGCTACATTGCAAAAAACTTTGGTATGTATCAAATGTTTGCATTTTAAATGGTCTCCTCAACAATGTGATTTCAAAGATTTTGCTGGTTAGCCGACTTCTAACATTTCATGCCTATAAATTCAGCGTATAACTCAAAGAATCCATAACTGAACAAAAAAAATTCTTTAATAATGCGAGTTGTCACTCTTTACCTGTTTATTGGGAATTTTTCACTTAATGCAGTTTATCTCCCATAATGCTGAGCAGCCCAAGATTATTTTTGCAAGCAAATGAGTGAGGGGTGAGTTTGTTCCTAGCTAAAAATGTGTTAATATTTCAGGTCATGTTCAAAGGAATGAATTTGCTTTAGAAAGTATTTGTTAGAACAAAAGGAAATTGGGTGAGGGGGTAACTTTAATCTAGTAAAAGAAATAAAACAGCTATGAGGATACCACAGAGGACATCTTTGTCACAGGTTGATGAGATAAATTACTTTTCAAGTAGCTTAAAAAGAAAAGCCCTGTCTCATATAAAGCTGTTGGATCAACACATCTGTCCAAATAAGACAAGGGCCAGCCAGCACCCTGAGGTCCCAAGTCTGTGTGTGCGTCCCTTTAGCAAAGCCACATTAACCAAGGAAGCTGAGTTTTTAAAGTAACTACGCACTCGCAGAAATCCTAAGACAAGTAACTTTCACTTAGAGGTGAGGAAGTTACAGAAATTAATATCATTTCTTTGCATCACCCCCCCCCCAAAAAAAGTGAAGAAGGGTTTGAACCTGCCTTGTTAAAATGTTCAGCTCAAATTGAACTTGAGGCCATTGGCTGTGTGACTGGCTATGTAGACTACCTAGTGGTATCAGATCTTTAGGGGCTCTCTGAAACCCACAAGAGTGGTTCAACAGGTGCTGCAGGTTTCCTGTGTGTTTACTCCACCCTAGAGAAAGGTCCCAGTAAACTCACTTGATGGCCCTTTCCAGTCGTGGCATTGATACTGCAACTGAAACTCTGTTGAAAAACTGAAACATTGCTTGTCATTTCACCTAATGTCTCAGAGCACACTTTTTCTTCTTGGTAAAATGAAGGTCATCCCACCGGGCCTACTTGCCCATAAGAGTGTTGTGGGGGGAACAGAAAGGACAGACAATAACATGAATTGAACATTTCCTATGATCTCTACCCTCTTAGCACATTATATGAGTTGCTCCACCAAATCTTCACAATAACTTTATGAGACAGGTACAGAGATCAAACTGAGGGCTTAGAAAAATTCATTGCCTTGCCCAGGTCGTATCTGGTATGCGACAAAGGCAAGATGTGAACTGACTTATAACTACTAAGCTATTCCACCTCCAATATAAGAAAATGAAAACAACTATTGAATGGTAAAATGATAGGTCAACATCAAATATCACTATTATTAAAACTTCCTCACTGTGAACCTTTACTTAAAAGTTACAGTTTGTGTGGGGGCATTTTTAAAGTTTCCATCTTTGTGGGTTTGGGGGCATGATGTTTCTATTCAGGCTTCAGATGATTTTTTAATTTTATATTTACTTTTAAATATATATACACAATCAGTATAGAAACCTCAAAAAATAGAGAAAACGCTAAATGGAAAGAAGAAAAATTATGATGGTAAGTCGAAGACAGAAATGTGTTGGGTAAGCAGCAACACCCATTTCCCAAAAAAGAAGGAGGGTTATTATAGCGCTTTACTCAGGGCAAGAACAAAGCATTTTAGTGCCATGCATATAGTTTGAACACTCCTACTTGTTAAATGAGAGTCAGGGTGACATACTGACCATAGCAAATGTCATAGCTTTTCGGCTGTAAATAGATTAAAAGAATCAAAAGAATAGTCCACTAAGCAACAAAATGCTCAACAGAGGTAAGATTTGGCAGACACCTTGAGACTCTAGATTTGCTAACATTGCTGAAGAAACATTCACTTCTAAAAAATCCAAACCTAGAAGAAAGGTTCCAGTAGTATTACAGTAGTTTGCATGGGCTAGTTTAGAATGTATTTATTTGTAAAGAATGACCCGAGTATTCAGTCAGGCAAAGGTTCATTCTGGGACCAGAGCAAAGGTCAGAGAATTCCTAGAATTCAGAGTTGGAACTTGGACTTCAGAGGGACATTCTGGGACAGAAGTGTGAGTAGAAAGCGGAGACTGGCCTCTGAATGTGAGGGGTTCTCTTTCAAAGGAAGAGGATATTGCTAGAGATGAACAGATTAGGAATCATGCTACCGTGTTTTAATTAATTGCTGGAAGGAGGAAGTCTAAGACAGAAACCCAGAAGATCTCAGTCGGCTGGAAAGACTTGCAGGGACCCTGCAATGTACGCAGAGATAAAAGCAGCCCCACAGTGATGTCAAGTTATCTGCTCCTATCTCCCATTCCAGTCAAAAACGAAGGTGTTTTTTGTCTTTCCCCGAGTTCTACTGAAATTCCTTCCACTGCCAGCTTCCTGAGAGAGACTGCATTTTCATAGCACTTTCATAATATTTCCCTAGACAGGTTATCTTTCCCCAGATTTGGAAGCCACAGAGAACCTCCCGAAAGCACTACTTTTTGTTCAGACGTAATCTATCCATCCTCTGTATCACCTCCACTCCCTCTATGGCACCTTCGCTACAAACTCGGGAGAGAGAAAACTCCCAGAAAAGAAGTGATTTGAGGGCATATTGTTCCCATTCCCTACACCCTCAAAGAGCCCCCAGTGAGACTGCCCCAGTTAAGCAATTTTCTCAAGTTTATGTACAAAGTTCCTGAATCCCTTAAGTCCTACCCTTCATTATTTCCTAAACCCAAACAATCCAATTCTTGGATTCCTAGGGAACCCTTCATGAAACAGGGAAACTTTCCTGAAATGATCATTCATGTAGCTTTCCTATTTCTAAAATTCTGTGACTGGAATCATCTTAAACCCTCAATATGGACCTAACTGTTACATGGAAGAAAGCATCAACCGTCCCTCAGACAAAACCATTTGCTTATTGAATAGGGACCAAAGTCTTATCCCCTTAGGCATAAAACGTGCTTAAGAAATCCATTCATGAAAAAACCACAAGCCTTAGAATGTCTAAAATATCAGGAGAGGGAGTTTTAAATTTTAAATGTAATTGTTTTTCTGTTATACACACTAATCAGAAAGGAATTTGACCTCTTATTTTCCTTAAAAATTAAAAAAAAAAAGCCTTTTTGATTTTCGTTGGTCATATTCAGTTTAAATGAAGAACCACTAAAACGGAATCAGAAAGGGAGATTCGTCTGCACAGGCAACAAAGTCACCGAACAATGAAGGCCATACTGGGCACTGAAGGTTTTAAAAAGAAATATAACCTGTAATCCTGGCCTTCATCGCTTTACCACAAAATAATCACCGCTAGCTACTGTTTCGTCCATTCTCTGCCTCCTACTAGCAACTTGACAGCTCCTCTCTTCTTCCCTCTTATTCCAGTATTTTCTTTATTCGTCTGTAGGAACTATCAATTTGCTATTAACTATCAGTTATCAATTAACACCTGTAGGTGGTTTCTCTACTGTGCAGGTAGGCCCAACAAAGTGCTCTTTTTAGAGCGTGAAGAACATTTAACTAAGCATAGTATTTAAATCATCCAGTCTCTTAATCCTAATTTTGATTTGCTTATTTCCTTATCTTTGGGGGAAAAAAATCACACACTGGACAATCATTTCATACAAGAAAGTAGTTCAATGATCGTATTTAATAAAATTTCTTTAAAAAGAAATTGGGGACATTTTCTCAGTAATGCTTACTTTTTCTCCCTTTTGATCATGAAAAATATAAAGCTGAGCAAGTTTGAAATTAATTTTGACTTTATGTATTCATGTTTATATGTGTTGTTATTTACAGACAAAACTATTCAGTGTAGGTGTGCCTGGGTGGCTCGGTCTTTTAAACATCTGACTCGTGATTTCGGCTAAGGTCATGATCTCACGGCTGGTGAGACCGAGCCCTGCCTTGCGCTCTGCATTGACAGTGCAGAGCCTGCTTGGGATTCTCTTTTTCTCCCTCTCTCTCTGCCTCTCCCCCGCTCATGTATGCGAACTCCCTCTCTCTCAAAATAAATAAACATTAAAGGAAACCTATTCAGTGTATAGTTAATGTTTCTCAAGTGATTGTATTATATTTCTGATGAGATTAGGCCAGCATTTTTGATATGTTCATTTTAATTTCAGGATCAATCATCAAAAGAAGAAAGATATTCTGATACAAACTTAAAAATTACCTTTGATTTTTTTTAAATTGCCATTTTGTATGTAGGATCCAGCTACATCCAGACTACTATCCATGTCTGATAGTAATGGAACTGCTCTCTCTTTTTTCTAGTACATCACAGAATTCTTCCCAAATTGTCAAGTAGTCATTATATTCTTATAAACAGCCAAATCTATATTAAATTCACTGTATGCTTTGAAAATTATTCAATAAACCCTGTAAAAGGCTAGAGTTGACATCTCCCCCGGGGGGAGGAGATGGGGCCATTCACAGTGACAACCTAGCAAAATAACCAAGAAAAAAATATTCCAAGTTCCCATTCTATTGATTTCATTTACAGAAAGCCAGCTGGTTTCAGCACTTCCCTATCTGAATGCTAACTTCAGGCTTTTCAAGCAGATCTTATCTGATGAAGGAAAGTCAGGAATACAACTTGAGTGAGTCGTCCAGTGTCAGATGCAGCCTATCTGCCTCATGTTTACAACTGACTCATGAGATTCTGATGTCTGGAGGATATCTATTTGATCTCTTATTCTCAGCTATATAATCTTCCAGATTAAATTGCACCAGAAATAATCTGTGTACACCCCACAGAGAATAAATAATCAGACAGACATCTCTGCTCCTCTTCCTTTTCCATGGTCACACATGACTTTGCTTGTGATTATCTAAAACCTGCAGGCCTGATATTGTCACTAAAATGCTGCAATTTCACGTGTTATGTAACCAGCCCACTGTGGTTTCCAAATTAAAAATATATTTTAAAAGTGACAAAATCAGCCTGTAATAAATGTGATTTAGGGTTAAGTCTCTAAGTAACCTCACTGAAGGATTCTGAGGTAAATGTAATGCCTAACTGACCCATCTTTCTCTTAAAATACATTATGTATAACCAAAAAATACTTCTGGTCTGAGTATATGGAGGTTCCCTGGGATTGAGGGGATTTCCCTTGAAATAGGTTTTTCTTTTTCACAAGATTTCAGGCTTTGTAGAATTTGCTCTGATGTGAATATTTTCACATAATTGCAAATACATTTTTTTCATCTTGTGTAACTTTCTAAAGATGTTGCTCAAGAGAAGCAACAAGTGCAAGGTTTGTCAATAGGAAAAACAGTATTTAAAATAAGAAATTAAGGGGTGCCTGGGTGGCTCAGTTGGTTAAGCGTTGAACTTCAGCTAAGGTCATGATCTCACAGTTCATGAGTTTGAGCCCCATATTGGGCTCTGTGCTGACAGCTCAGAGCCTGGAGCCTGCTTCGGATTCTGTGTCTCCCTCTCTCTTGGCTCCTCCCCCACTCGTTATCTCTCTCTCTCTCTCTCTCTCTCTCTCTCTCAAAAATAAATAAACATTTAAAAAAAATTTTTAAATAACAAATTAAATACTTCAGTTACCTAAAAGGAACCTAAACACAGAAACAGCATGGGAACATTTTTTAGTTGAAATGTGTAATAATATATATATTAAAAAATAAAAGTGTGGGGTGCCTAGGTGGCTCAGCCAGTTAAGCGGCTGACTTCATGCCGTTCAGGTCATGATCTCACAGCTCATGGGTTCGAGCCCCGCATCGGGCTCTGTGCTAACAGCTCAGAGCTTGGAGCCTGCTTCAGATTCTGTGTCTCCCTCTTTCTCTGGCCCTCCCCCACTCACTATCTGTGTCTCTCTCTCAAAAATAAATAAACGTTAAAAAAATTTTAATAAAATAAATAAAATAAAAGCATAGAAATTGATCCAAATACATATGGGATAAAAATGACATCACAAGAGAGTATGGAACTATAAACAATTAAGTCCTGGATATTATGATAACTGGGTACCATTTTAGGAGGAAACTCATATCTTATACCATGACAAATCTTAAATGGATAAAAGATGTGAAGACAAACAATAACAAAGTACTCAAGCTCTGGCAGAAAAATAAGTTACTCTCTTAATAATCCTGAAGTATAATAGTCCCTCCTAGCTATGAGTCAAATCCAAAAGCCATAAAAGAAAATATTGATGAATTCAACTACAAAAAACAAAAAACAAAAACAAAAACAAAAAAACTGCTGTAGCAAAAGTCACCACAGGCAATTCAAAATACAAATGATAAGGTGAGATGAAAATATTTACAGCTCATATTATTAAAGAAGACCTTACCTTCCTAATATAAAAGACCTTCTTCAAAATGAGGGGGGGAAAAACAATTAACAGACCAACTGAAAATCTGAAAAAGAGATAAACAATGAGAAAAATGAGATGCCATTTTCTGCAATCATTCACAAAAAAAAATCCAAAAGATGGATAACACCAAGGAGAAAATATACATTCTCATATATCGCTGCTGAAATGTAAACTGGTACAAGCCCTAGGCCATTCTGGCAGTATCTACTAAAATTATTAATGATTATATTCCTTGACTAGCAATTCTCCCTCTGTGGAGACACTTGTGAAATGACCATACACAAGGTGGTTCATTATAGAGCTGTTTATTGGAAACAACCCAAAATGCTTATCCATAAGGGACGGGTTAAATAAATGATGGCACATCCATACTATACTATACAGCTGTTTTAAAAAAATAATAAATGAAAGAATTTGCATANGGAAGGCCCAACATTGTGTGCAGTACTTTGCCTTTTGTGTAAAAAGAGACAAGCCCACATTGAGATTTGCTAGTATGTGCTAAGGAACCTGTGTATTTATGCACAAGTAATAATAACTTCAAGTATTTGGTTGTTTCTGTATGTGATCTAGTGTGGCTGGGAACGGAGTGGGTAGGACACAGGACTGAGAGAAAGACACTTTAATTTCTGGATTTCTGGTGCTTTTTTTTTTTAAACAATGTACATATCACCTATTCAAAAATTAAAGGTAAATTTTATGTTACCTAATCTAAGCCTAGTATATGATTATACTTACTCCTGATTATATGTCTCTCTAATGACACATTTTCTAAAGCTGCATGTTGTGCCAGAAATCTAAAATAAATTAGGTTTGGTTGAAATTCATTATTGAAAGAGTAAATTGCAAAAATTATTTTAATCTCATACCTGACTTTTCTTAGTCAGTTTAGTCTCTCTGTACAACTCTGTTCTTATGCTTCAGCTTCAGATAAAAATCATGCCATTTTGCTTCGAAATATGTAAGAACATTCACTAATCAAGGAGACTAATCTTGTCACTGAAGGATTTTAATCAATTGGAAGCGTTTATAAGCATATAAACATGTTAAAGTTTTTTATGTTAAGTTTTACATATTTTACCACGTGCATAAGTGATAAAGTTTGACTCAGAAGTTAATTGGCCATCTGCATTTCTTATCCATTTTTCCTCCTTCTAAAGTGGAATATCTTACTCTTATCATAAGGTTAAAAATCATTCCTTCAAATGTTAAAATGCTGCCTTTAGCACATATCAGGATATTTTCCTGTCTGTATAAGATTCTTATAAAACCACAGCATCTTTCTCTCAGAGATCTTTTGGCTTTTTACCTTTAAATACAAGAACTCTTTTTTTTTTTTAAATTGACACGATTAAGATTTTATTCCAGTTCATTCCAAATGCAACTTAAACTTTAAAAACTCCCTTCAAACAATCTTGCTCCTCCACCCCACTCTAGTTATCTGCCCTCAACCCACCCTATGGGCATCTTTTGAAATGTTTCTCATAATTGCTAAATAATTAATTGTATAATTTGTCATTTCATGTTTGTCTCCCTGATAGAACGCAAAGATATAAACCAAATGTCTCCTATTCATCAGGGTATATTCCTCAGGCCCTAAGAAAGTGTAACAGAGTGTCTTTTATATAATAGCTTCTCAATATATTTTTTTGAATAAATGAACAAATGAATTGCCTTTGTTTTTTTCCCAACAGCTTTTCATCTGTTAGAAATTCAAGGTGCTAGAGGTTAGAGACTGTTTCAAAGAAGTTGGTTACATGAAGCTAACACATAGTCGAACCAAATTATACTTTTTAATACTGTTTATTAATGAAACAATCATATATCCGTGGCAAATCTAATATTGACAGGTCCCAGTAATTCAACGTCCTTGAAGTAATAGAACTAGGCTGACCTCATTACGCGTAATGATAAGATTTCAAAATATATTTTGCACCAATAATCCTAACAACTAGTATTTCTTACATTTTACCAATAATATCAACTAGAGCAATGGGGTGCTCCCCATCTGTACGGTGGGTTCTAGATGGAATACAGTTTATCTCCAGCAGGCAGGATTTCCAGAAAGACCACCAAAATCGAACCAGCATTGGATATTAAAAATATTTAGAGACAGTACAAATGGAAAGTCTATCTTCTATTCACAATAGTTTGATTTTTCTTTGCGTTTGTTATAATGACAATTTCCTTAACCTGATGAGATAACAGATTTTTAAAGATGTAATCATGTATTTATCTTATGGTTTGCACAAGATGTACCTTTAGTACATCCAGATTTTCATAATCCATCAAACAGTTTTTCAGTATGTGTTATGGCAGGATATTCTAGAACTGCCAAGAAAAGTAAATTCACAGAGCTGCCTGCAACTCACTAACTATAACAAATTAGCATAAGCAGCCCCATTTTAGAAGGAATGGCTTTTACAAGCTACACAGAAAAATAATGTGATTTTGCATTTATATCATTAAAAACTGTCCCTGTCGTACACAGTTTCATCATAAATATTAAACACAGCCCAGAGAATTTAACACAAGGAGTTGGTCGGTTTGAGGTGGAACTTTTTAGTGAAACAGAATGGGTTGTGACCTTAAGACTAACTAGGAAAACTAGCTTAAAAGTACCTATTTTTATGGATTTTTTTCTACTTTAAAAAAATGCATATCAAATAAAACCTCTCAACACTTGTCAGCTCTCCTGTGAACATATCATATAAATGGACGCGCACCGACTGCCAGGAAAAAGGAAAGGCCAAATTACTCTCTTCCACCCATGCTGTGAAGTTCACAGAGAAATCTGTCCTAGACCCATACCAGACAGATAGCATACAATGAGCCATTTAGCAAGAACTGAAGAATGGATAAAATTCTTCAGATTTCTCTGCACAATAGCACAGATCTTCTTTTCTTCGTCACCCTCTCAACTTAAAATGCATCCGGGTGGCTGTTCACAGCACAAAACAAAGGTGAGCATTTTCAAACATCGAATTAGTAAGCTCTATTAATTCTGGCAACAAAAGTTAATCACTTCAAGAGGCAAAGAAAATTGGCTGCAGGCTTACCTTGTTTCAAATATACCCACAGTGCAATCGGTGGCTGGTGTAATACTGAAGAGGTAGTAGCATCAGCACCAGAGTAATCTAAAAACTAAAAAAGATTTAGAGTCCACTTTGTACACTATTCTGGTAAACATAGAGCCGGCAGGTTATCATTTAAAATTGACTGAAGAGTCTTATCTTTTTGCAGAACGAATACACCGTTGGCTGGCTACTGAATTTTGTGAAGGCAGTAGCTTATGATGCAGGACCATCCGTCTACCATCCGTACTACCAGCCTGCTTTAGAAGGGATGGGAGAGGGTGGGGGGCAGGACAAAAGCAGAGGTAGAGGTGAAGTTCAAGGCTTAAAGATAAATTAGGAGATGCCCGTTCTGCCACTGGACCACCACCAACCTTATTTCTCAGCCAGACACTAGATTTTCATTTAGTTGTTCGCTCTCTCTTCCTCAAACTCAAAATGTCAAACTCATCCTTCATTCTCCCAAATGTCTTCTCCCAAAGTGCTTTCCCACCTGTGTTCCCCTCAAAAGTGCAAAACATACTACAAATTTGGTAGTGACCCAGTTCTGTCCCCTGTCAATCGATCACGAAGTCCTGCTGAATCTACCTTTCAAATAACTTCAAAATGTTTTTCATTTTTTCCATCTCTACAATGGCCATCTAACTCAGGCCATACCTATCTATCTTCTCTGACAACAACCTCCTAAATTATCTCCCTACCTCTACTCTCACCATTTCCAATCCATTTTTTTTTTTGCATCCATATTAGTTTTTTAATATCTTTTTTAAAGTAAGTTCTACGCCCAATGTGGGGCTTGAACCCACGACCCTGTGATCAAGAGTCATATGGTCTACTGCCGAGCCAGCCAGGCACCCCTAAAATCCATCTTTTTGCACTGATTATATCATTCCCAAATTTAACACTTGACTTTCAGAGCCATCATATGTCCTGTACTCTTATTTTGACCTCAGTTTATCTCCCTTGTTTCGTCTCAAGCCTCTCCTACACATAAACACCAAGATGCTTTACTTGAAGGTTGCCTGAGAACAGTGTGCTAGATTGAAACTTGGTACCCCTTGCATTTTTCCTTTCTTTTTGCCAAGAATACATTGTTTCCTCATTTGTCCAATTAGTACTACATTATCACCCTTTGTGCCCCACTGTGCAAACCCCTTCCTTCAAGAGCCTGTTCACTCACCACTAGTGCCAGTGAGCTGCTGTGGCACCCTGTGCCCAATTTTCTCACAGCACTTGGGCTGAAAGTGGCTGTTTCCTCTATTAGACTGTGAGCTTCTGTGAGCTGGGTTCATTGTTCATCACTGACTGAGCCACACACATCATAGGCCTTTGTAAATAACAGTTTAATGAACGAGTCTAAGTACAATATCCAGGATAGAATCCAACTAAATGCATTTTATACAACTCATGAATAGCCAAGTTAAGTTTTCTAGCTACTTCATGTTATTATGATAGATTTAGGATGTCCCAAACACATCAGATTATAAGAATGACCTGAGTCACTTATTAAAATGACAGAGACCTGACTCTGAAAGAGAAAGAAACATATAAGAAACTGGTAAAAGCGTTTGAATTTGAAGGGGAGAGCTGGTGATTAGGACCAGGAATGGACTTGGTTTTCACCATATATGCTTTTGGTTTTTGATTTGCCTTTTTAAAAAATTAAAAATGTACACATTTAGGGGCGCCTGGGTTGGGCTCAGTCAGTTAAGCTTCCACCTTCAGCTCAGGTCATGATCTTGTGGTTCATGAGTTCAAACCCCACATCGGGCTCTGTTCTGACAGATCAGAGCCTGGAGCCTGTTTCATGGATTCTGTGTCTTCCTTTCCCTCTGCCCCTCCCTTACTAGTACTCTGTCTCTCTTTCACACAAAAATAAACAAAACATTAAAAAAATTTAAATACACATTTACATGTGTGTGTGTATATATACATATATATGTATACACACATACATATATACACATACATATGTTTTCTATATTTATATTGGGAGAATACACACACACACACACACAGCAACACTGATCACTTTTTCTAAAAAGGTGAATTGGAATTTGGGGAGGACAAGATTGGGAAAGACACGTTTTAATGACATTCTTTTACATTCTTTAGAATTTCCAGGGGCGCCTGGGTGGCTCAGTCAGTTAAACATCAGACTTCGGCACTCGTCATGATCTCACAGCCCATGGGTTCAAGCCGGGCATTAGGTTCTGTGCTGACAGCTCAGAGCCTGAAGCCTGCGTTGGAGTCCGTGTCTCCCTCTCTCTCTCTGCCCCTCCCCTGCTTGCACTCTGTCTATGTCTCTCTCTCTCAAAAATAAATAAACATTTTTAAAAAATAGAATTTCCAATCATATTGAAGGACTTGGTCAAAATTTTTAAAAATTAAGCAGAAATACAGATTTTTAGGGGCCTCCCTAGAGGTTCTGATTCATACAGCTGGAGGTAGGACCTGGAAATCTGTATTTTAAACAAACTCCCTAGGTAACACCTATAATCTAGAGTTTAGGGAAAAGGTTAAGGTTAGACATGACCTTGGAGACCAGGTAACCCAGTAATTCTCAAGTCTGGGCAGCATCCCTGATTGAATCAGGCTATTTAGGGACGAGACCAGGGAGACTAGTAGTATGTAAAGTGCCTCAGGTGATTCTGATAGAGGCACTGCCAGCAGCTTATATTGAGACCGCGGACACAGTGCGACCAATCACTTGACCAATACAGGAATCTCCTCTCAATCTTGTATGCACAGAAACAACTCTATCATTTGGTGGCCAGCGTCCAGGATAGCCCCCAGTGATCCCCACTTCCTAGTGTTTACACCCTTTTGCGGTCCACCGCTGCACTGAACAGGGATGACCTATATAGCCAATAGGATATTGTGGAGTTGATGGACTATGACTTCCAAGGCTATGTTATAAAAGACACTGTGGCTTCTATGTGGTTCTCCCTTGGATTGTCCACTCTGCAGAAGCTAGATACTATGTTTTGAGGACATGTAGGAAGCCAAATGGTGAGCAAGTAAATCCTCTTCCCAAAAGCCAGTGCTGACCTACCAATTATATGAATAAACTATCTTGAAAGTGGATTTTCCAGCCCCAGTCAAACCTTCAAATGGCTGCAGCACTGGCTGTCATCTTAACTGTGAACTCATAAGACATCATTAGAAAAATCAACAGGCTGAGGCACTCTTCAGTTCTACACCCACTGAAACTATGTGAACTAATAAACATTTCTTATTGTTTTGTTAAGTTTGGGGGGAATTGTTATATAGCCTTAGGTAACCAACACAATCATACTTTCCCATATGTGTTGTTCTTACCAGTGGTCCCATTTCTGTGTAATTTTCATCTCCCAACTGGCAAAAATTTTGCTGTTCTTTTTCTAAGCCTGCAACTAAGGTGTTATAATATGATATTTACTATTACAGATACAGTGTCAGTTTCAGAGTGCCAGCATAGGCCTTTCTGACTTGTGCAGTGCTACTTCTTAAGTCATGCTGATCAGCAGTATAAAGACTTGAAAGTTCTTCCTGTGGTTCTCTGAGGTTTGGCTTGAATGGATGGGGGAACAGCAAGGGATCTTTTTTGCATGATGGAGATCTGTGTTTGTCCATGGTAGGCCGGTTCCAGTATTCTTCATGCCTACTGAAGCCTCCCTCTGTCCTTTTCCTGGGAACAGAGGGCAGGAGGACTTCAGCTTGTGAACCTGGAGCCTGACCTGAAAATATTGGTCTCTCTGTTGACAAAGAAGTGTGCACCCGATTTTCATCTAGCAAATTACATATGTGCAACATCACCAATATCAAAAAGTGTATTCCATATACAATTCCCCTTTTGTCCTAGGTGCACTTTGGAAGGAAGCCAATATTCTCTCTCTCTCCTTGATATCTCCTGCAAGGATCACTTTCAATTTTACTAATGAATTATCGCCGAACTCTTAAATATGTATATTTGCCTTATGCCAGCTCTTCCTCTTTTCTGCCACTTTCTGATAGTTACGGTCATTTGGTTTGGTCAAAGTGGACACCTGATTATTTAAAAATCCAGATCCTAAACACACTGGTGTGATTCTGCTTGCATATAAAAACAGAGGTCCATTGGTTGAAACATTAAACGGAATTAGGAGAATGTGGGATGTGTGTTGCTTTGTGTTGCCTAGCAATATGGTTAGGGCACAGGAATCACAGAGAGGATGAAATTCACACCCACAAGGAAATCACATTATTCATAAACACGCACACACACTCACACACAGGCATATACACACATCTGACATCTCTGGAAGAATGTTACAAACCATGAGTACAGAATTATAGTCACAAGTAGAATAGTCTTTGGAACATTGTAGAATAAACATGCTGGCTGATCGGTTACTTATACTTCAATGTCTATCTGAGTATATCTATCATTAAAAGCAAAAATATTATATGCTTGTGAATGGACTTTACAACATCCCTCATAGACATGAACTCTGTCAGTATTAAGAAAACCTACATTTTTAGAATGAATATATTAATATGTAAAATTAAAGGAAGAAATACTTAATGTAAAGAAAAATGTTAACCTCTTTGTTCATTCTTATTTCAAAATATTGAGATTTGCCATTCATTTTGAGAAGACAAAAGTGTGATGGTAAAAAGCATGATCATTAAAATCAGGTACTTGATTTCAAATTCCAACTCTGTCTTCTGGAATGTTATATAACTTCCCTCAACCTAAGTGTCCGCATTTGTGAATTAGAAATATAGTAATATTTGACTTCTAGGGCCATTGTGAGGATTAAAATAATGGAACCCACCTTTGGGACAGAGATAGGGCATGGCACTCCAAATACAGTAGCCTTTCTACTTCTTATTACTGTTATTATGCAAAGGGCCTCTTGACTGTCTTCTAGGAAATATAGAGGCTACAGATTAACCCAAGCAATGGGATCAGTAGAGTTTTTGCCTGTAGAAAGGCTGGTTGGTTTCCAGGAAGAGATTATGGCCTCCAGTCTTCTCCCTGCTTGAAAGGAGGGGTGAGAAGTCACCCTATTCTTTCCTCTTCTAGCCCAATCAGTAGTTCTTCCAAAGTCAGAGAACCACCTAGCTCAGTTCTAAAGATGAGAACCAAGACTCTACTGGGGCCACCCACAAAAGGAAAAAGTACAGCTACACAGCCCAGTCTTTTCCAGCTCCAGGCTCCCCTCCTGGAATAACTTAGTTGTCCATCCTGTACCCTCCGAGGTTACAAATCTGGAAGTCCTCTGTGAGAACTGCCCTCTTCTTTCCAGCTGACCTTGGGAATGTTCTCAGTTCTCGGTAGAGCTGGGATTTCCTGATTACATATTGCTTTCCCAGGCTATTGTTGAGGGGAGCTGGCAGGTGAGGCAGGGGGGAGGCATCATGAGCTGTAAGCTCCAGTCCCCAGCAGAGTTTGTCCCTTAAGATCTAGGTGAGAAAGAAGAGAATAGCTGAGCTGCCAGCCTCCCCCTGGGGAGAGGTAGGCAATTAGCAGACCACCGTGAGAAGCAGTGAGTAAAAACAACACGTGTACCCAACCAGGCAGAAGATGAACAGTGAGTGATGTGTGAGAATGAGAAAATTATATGGATTCTATTTTAAGATTAAAACGTGAATCGAGAAACAACTTTAAAAGATTTTAATTTATTCTTAATATCTTTCTATGTGTATGAATTTGGGAATGGGTTTTTCCCTCCTTTTCACTATTTTGAACAGCATTAAATTATAAGGGCTATGGTTACTTATTACGGCTTAGAAGACTCCATGTATTTAGCTAAATATACTTTTTTTTTCTTTGGTTTTTAAAAGTCCTTGAAACACCAATCATTTAGAAAATAAAATGGAAGAAAGGATTCCATTTGTATTAGCAACAAAAAGATTAAATTCCCAGGAATTTGAGAAATGAAGAGCTGCATGAAGGAATTTGAGAAGTGAAGAGCTGCAGGAAGAACAGTTTTGAAGTTACTGAGGGTCAAAAACAACACTTGAACAAATCAAAGAGTATTTATGTTTTTATATAAAAAAGACTTTATAGGAGTGCCTGGGTGGCTCAGTGGGTTAAGCGTCTGACTTTGGCTCAGGTCGTGATCTCATAGTTTGTGAGTTCGAGCCCCGCATTGGGCTCTGTGCTGACAGCTCAGAACCTGGAGCCTGCTTTGGATTCTGTGTCTCCCTCTCTCTCTGTCCCTCCCCTGCTTGTATTCTCTGTCTCTCTCTCAAAAATGAATAAACATTTAAAATTTTTTTTTTAATTTTTGGGGCACCTGGGTGGCTTAGTCAGTTAAGCGTCCGACTTTCGCTTAGGTCATGATCTCGCGGTTCGTGGGTTCGAGCCCCACGTCGGGCTCTGTGCTGACTGCCAGCTCAGAGCCTGGAGCCTATTTCAGAGTCTGTGTCTCCCTCTCTCTCTCTGACCCTCCCTTGCTCACGCTGTCTCTCTCTCTCGCCTAGAAATAAATAAAAAAATATTTTTAAAAAATTTTTTTTTAATTTTTAAATTTGACTTTATAAAGATGTCAATTCTCCCTAAATTATCTCTAAATGTAAATATATATCAATGTTAAAAAGTTTTTAGAAAATGATTAGCAATGATTATAACATTAATATGAAAAAACAAACATGCCAAAGTATGCAGGAAAATCCACCCCCCAAGAAAACAAGAGTTAACCTAGCTGCATTAAGTGTTAAAATGTAAAGCTGCAATAATTTAAAAGGCATGTTACATGCATAGACAGTGGCTCGGTGGAACAGAAATAGACTCAAATACAAAAAGAAATTTAATATATGACAAAATGATATCATTCAATACATGGGATTCAAGCAATTGAGTAGCTTCTGGGGCGGAGGGGGGCGCAGAATATTAAAGTTGGATTCAAACATTGCATCTTTCATCATGATAAATTCCAAATGGACTAACATTTTTAGAAATAAAGAAAGGGAAAGAAAATTCTGAGTATGGCAGAATAAATTATTCAGTAATTTTTTCTATGTAATCTTGGAATAGGGCAGGCCCTTTGAAGTACAGAATAAAAGCCAGAATCCATTTAAAAAAATTGAAATACACATGAAACCGAACACTTCCATATGGCAAAAAAACAACAACAAAACATTGGCAAAGTTGAAAGACAAAAAAAAAAAAAACTAAAAAAAATTGCAATTCATATAATAGATAAAGGATTCCTACAAATTAATAAGAAAAAAGATCAACATTTCAATTAAAAAAGACTGTAAAAAAAGAAATAAACAGAAGAAAGTTCCAGGTCACTTTAACAAGGTATCATTTTCACCTGTCAGATTGGGTAAGACCAAATAAAATTCACTTTTGAGACAAGCATGGCAAACAGGCACTAAAATTTTACTGCTGAAAGTTTAAATTGGTACAATACCATCATGGACAATTTGTCAATAGATATCAAAATCATAAGTGGACCTATATTTTAGTGCAGCAATGTCACTTCAGTGATTTATCCTATATGTGTGCTTGAACATGTGTCAAATAATGTGGTACTAAGTTATATGATACATAGTTTTCTGTATAGCAAAAGATTAGGAACTTTCTAAAAGAAAGATTAGGAACAATCTAAATGCTTACTAACAGGAAATTTTTTAAACTGGTCTACATCTCTACAATGGAACATTATGAAGCTGTTAAAAAGGACAAGGAAGCTCTATGAACTGCTGTGAAATGATTTCCATGGCCTATTGCAAAGTAAAAAGTAAACCAGAAGCTGTAGTCATTAGTTATCTCCAGAAAAGAAACAACTAGAAGGAGCTTTTTCTCTGCACATCCTTTTATCTTTGGAAATGTGAATACTGTGAATGCATTACTTAGTCTATAAATAGATAAATAACAATTAAAATTTTTTTAAAAACCCTTGTCACTTTGATTGTTTTTTAATGTAAATAGTTCAGTATTTTCTTTGGTATTTAATTTGGTATTTTGACAGTCTTGCTACAGTGAATAGCATCTTTTGGGACTTTCATGTTATCTTTGTTTTTGTTGGGTGTTTTTGTGGCAAGGAGAATGCCAAATAAAGCCTATTTTTTCCAAATGTGAAATTTTCTACTGCGCTATTCTCTGATTTAATGTCTCAGATTAGAGTTGGTAGAAGGCAGAATTCTAACACAGCCCCAAGTTCACGTGACTTTTATTAGAACACAGCCGTTCACCTTTCTTCGTGTATTGTCTATAGCTGCTTTCCTGCTACAGCACAAAGCTGAGTACTCATACGAAGCCACCTGGTCCCCAAAACCTACAATCTTTACTATTTGTTCCTTTACTGGAAACATTTGCCAGCCCCCGGTTTAAACCATTTTGAGTTGGGTCTCCTGTTATTTGCAGCTTAAGAACATTTGCACAACATTCTGATGAATCTGAATTTCATTCTGATGAAAAGTGAAATAATACGAAACCAAAACTGATAATAATGACTCCGCGTGTTTCTAATTAAATCATTATTATAGTATACCATACATACATAAAAGTTTACCAAGCATTATTGTACTGCTCAGTATGTGTGTGGCCATCACCAGACTCCAGGAGTTCCCTTTAGGAACTATATCCCCTACCACAAAGAACCCCACCATTCAGAGTTCTATGAGAATACAAGATGTAGACTAATTTTACTGTTTTATGGACTTCATGTAAACGGATTCATAAGTATGCATCCTTTTGTGTCTGACTTCTTTTGCTCAGCATTTTCTTTGTGAAATTCTATGCTGTGTATACCAGGAGATCATTCTTTCTCCCTGCTATGTAACATTCCACTGTATAAGCATGCCACAGTTTATTTACCCACCCTACAGTTGATGGACATTTGTCTCTAATTTTTGACTAGTAAGACCAATGCTGCTGTGAATAATGTACTTCTTTGGTGCACATATACACACATATATCACTTAGAGGCTATATATATATAAATGCATATAACTTATACATTGCTGAGTGGAATTGTGGGTCATCCATATGTGATTTTTACTAGGGATGTGCAAGTGATTCAGTGTCAGAAAATGCATATTTCCACTGAACAGAAATTTGGTCTTCTTCCCATTTTACTTTAACATAGAGAGTAATTCAGCAGAGTATCAGGCTTGAAAGACCACATGCAACCAGATGAAAAAATATGAGCTGAAAAATTAAAACAATTACCAACAAGCTTATTTCCCCTCCAAACCCACACCATTACTTTAAGGAAGTCACAAGCTGCCATCTTAGAGACTAATTGTTTAAGCAGGTGAATTCAAATCAACACTTCCTATGGAACATTGGGAAGACTCAAATGGCCTTGGCATGCTGCTGAGTCAGAGAGGTACGTTTTCTTTACCTTGAGGAAAAAGTGATGAAAGTTATAAATGGCAGGGAGCAACAGTGGATGAGAGCTCCAAACAATAGGAAAGGTAGACTCACGGCCGTTACATTCCAGCTAAACTTTCCTATTCAGCCACCCTGTTAGAAAGAAAAGTCACATAAAATCAAGATTCCATCAGAGGGCACTTTCTCCTATTCCAGCCGCCTCCAGCTGGTACTTCTTGTTTCCCCCTTCTTTACTGAGGCAGCATTCTCCAAAGGCCCGAAAACAGCATACCTATGGTTTTCACCAAGCAGCACCCAAGGACTGCATCAATAGCAATCAGTAGTCTTATACATACCAGGAAAATTCAGAGAACCAAGAGTCTACAAAGGCAATCAGGAGACCAATGATTAGGCATGAACATTCGATTGAAGGTCTTTCTCCGCTCACTGTTATTATCAAACCAGTAGAGAAGATTCAATCTGATAATTATCAGGATGAGTCATCAGTAGCCACAGAGTGCTAGGGTCAAAGTCAGGGCTTTGTGGTTGTGAGCTATTGTCCTCCCAGAAAGACAGCAAATTGCAAATTGAAGTATTTTGGTTTGTTTCTCCAGTTTAGCCAACTATAAAGTAAAAGGTTTCTTTAAGAAAGAAAGGGAGAGAGAGAGAGAGAGAGAGCAAGAAAGAGGAAGGAATGGAGGGAGGGAAGAAGGTTTGGGGATAGGGGAAGGCAAGGATCCTGAGAAATATCTCACCATCCAGAATTTCCAGAGCAGTGCGGAGCATGTCTTCTATGCCAAGTGGTCTGCTCCCAGAGCTGTATGGCATATCTCAGGGCTGACTCTTCAGCTTTCTTTAGAAAAGTTAGTATCTCCCTTGGCCTCTAAGGGTCAATGACAGACTGTTAGCTATGAAGCAGCCTTTCCGGCAGGGTAGATGCTACTGCCACTGTTCCTCTCAAGGACGGATTGTGAAAGTCTGAAGAGAAGTCTGAGCCTGGGTGGCTCAGTCAGTTAAGCATCCGACTTAAGCTCAGGTCATGATCTCATGGTTGGTGAGTTGGAGACTCTTTTGAGCCCCTTTCCAGCTCCTTTCCAGCCCCTTTCGAGCCCTGTGTGGGGCTCAGTGCTGACAGCTCAGAGCCTGGGCCCTGCTTTGGATTCTGAGTCTCCCCCTCTCTCTGCCCCTCCCCGTCTTGTGCTCGCTCGCTCTCTCTGTCTTTCTCTCTCTCACTCTTTTAATAATAAATAAATAAACTTTTAAAAAAAAGTCAGGGGGCGCCTGGGTGACTCAGTTGGTTAAGCATTTGACTCTTGGTTTCAGCTCAGGTCATGATCTCCATGGTTCATGGGATCGAGCCCCATATCCAGCTCTGTGCTGACGGCACAGACCCTGCTTGGAATGCTGTCTTCCTCTCTCTGCCCCTGCCCTGCTCACCCTCTCTCTATCTCTCTGTCAAAAATAAACAAACATTAAAAAGTAAATAAAGAAGTAAATAAATAATAAAGTCTGAAGAGAAAAGTAAGTGGAGAAAGGGATGTTTTTCCCTCTGCGACTTTGTAACTGAATAATACACAGGAGAACTGAGTGGAATATTCTAAGCTTCGGAGTACAGATATAGCAGCCATATGTGGCCACTTTGTCTAGGGTGGTGTTGTCTGATTTTCAATATTCTCTCCCACCATTAAGCCAAAATAATTTGTCTCCTGATCTTAATTTAGAGAATACAGTTACAGAATTCTACTGGTAATTTACAGGTACCTTTAGCAATCTGTGGGTTCTGTACAATCCATAGGTAATCCTTTGTACTTTGCAAAGCTCTTGACTCTTAGAAGCTGCAAACTGTGTCCTCTTTTAATTTTGAGAATCTCTTTTCCCTAAACTCTTGAAAGAGAACTTCTCCCCACCCTCCACCCCCAGTTTTCAGGAGCAGTTATCTTGAAAGCCTTTTGCAGACATTTATTACTCTTTGTCACACTCCTATGAGATGGCTAAAGTCTGTTATCCCCATTTTATTGCCAAGGAAGCTGAGATAGTGAGAAGTTGAGTGGTTTGCCGAAGGCCACGCACTGAGTCAGGGGCAAACTCAAAACTCCGTGTTCCTGGCTGCCTCACCAACCTCGGCTGCCTCACCTCTATTTGAATTGCCTTGAAAATAGNAGTCAGTTAAGCATCCGACTTAAGCTCAGGTCATGATCTCATGGTTGGTGAGTTGGAGACTCTTTTGAGCCCCTTTCCAGCTCCTTTCCAGCCCCTTTCGAGCCCTGTGTGGGGCTCAGTGCTGACAGCTCAGAGCCTGGACCCTGCTTTGGATTCTGAGTCTCCCCCTCTCTCTGCCCCTCCCCGTCTTGTGCTCGCTCGCTCTCTCTGTCTTTCTCTCTCTCACTCTTTTAATAATAAATAAATAAACTTTTAAAAAAAAGTCAGGGGGCGCCTGGGTGACTCAGTTGGTTNTCTCTCTCTCTCCTAGAAATAAATAAAAAGAAAAAGAAAAAGAAAAAGAAAATAGGCTTTCATGAATTCTGATGAGTAGATTGAAGCTCTGCTCACTTTATTTGTTAATGGTGACTTGGTAACTGCATATACCTAATGTTATTCATTGCCTACAGACAAAAACCATTCATTTACTAGATGCGCCAGGCCTAAAAGGGACTATCTCCTTCATTTACACTGATTATCATAAAACACTTCCCTATGACTGTATGAGAGTACATTAATACCAGACACCAAAGTAAGAAATATGAATTGTCCTTTTGGTCTCTAAGAGAATGAATTTCTCCATTTCACACAAACTCCTTATCATGGTTTCTATCACACAACATCTCACTTTCCATCCAGGTAGGCCACCTTCAGCCACCTAAGTGCTTCTGAGAGTGAATCACCCACTGGTTACAGAAACACTCCTGAATTCCAGTCTCTCTGACATCCTCTTCATNTTCAACATCTCCTATCATCTTCAAGGTTTATTTTAAGCATCACCGTCCTAATAGGTCACTCCCTAGTTCCCCACCAACCCTGGGGCCTGTTCCTTTGAAGTCCTTATCGGACATCATCTTCTGTCATGATTTAGCTTACTTACTAGCCTTATGCCCTGAACGTGTAGATTATAAACTACTTACAGGCATAGAAGGTTTTATTCATCTTTGCACATGGTCTGAGATGGAAACTCAGGTGAGTTTCCTCACTGAGATGGAACTCACCTCACAGAGTTTGGAACCGCTTACTACAGGGCTGGGCAAACTTTTTCTGTAAAAGACAGATTAGGAAACATTTTACATTTTGCCAGCTCTGAACAGTCGCTGTTGATTCTTCTTTGCTTTGTTACAACCCTTTAAAAACATAAAAACAGGGGTGCTTGGGTGGCTCAATAGGTTAAGTATCTGACTTTGGCTCAGGTCGTGATCTTGTGGTTTATGAGCTCAAGCCCTGCATAGGGCTCTGTGCTGACAGCTAAGAGCCTGGAGCTTGTTTCAGATTCTGTGTCTCCCTCTCTCTCTGCTCCTCCTCTGTTCACACTGCCTAAATAAATAAACATTTAAAAAATTGTTTAAAATAAATAAAATAAAAACGCAACAACATCCTTAGCTCCCAGGTGAGCTGGGGGCTGATTGGCCCTCAGGCCATAATTTGCTTGACCCTGTCTTAGTAAATATTTCTTGCATTGTCATCAATGGTCTTAAATCATGTTGGAAATTGCTTATTTTTCTTTATGGACATTTTTGCATAAGTGATCATTTTTCCTGGTGAGAAAATGACAATATTTGTAAGGGAAAACCCTTTCTAACATTTTTCTAATATTGTGAAAGACCAATCGTGCACATAGCCCCAGTACATTTTTATATGCTGAACTCTTTGTACTTTTAAGTGAAATTGCATTCTACGGTATCTATATTTATGTTATTTTAAAAGTCCAAACAGTCACAACCTGGGCAGCATTTATGTATGTGGGAGCATGAACTTGCAAAATCCATGCGTACATCTTTTTGCGTCATTAAAGGGCCAAATTCCATCACCTTTACAGAAATTCTGCCAGAGCTATTGAGGCCTCACAGCTTTTTTAGAAAGCAGGATAATAAAACTAGCTCTGAAACACTGATAGGATTGTTTTTTTAAGGTGTTGCAAAACGTTTCATTTGTCCTGTCAATGATTGCTCTGAAGTAGGATCTTGGACAAGTTAATATTTATAATGCCTGAAACTCTAGAAAGGACAAAGAAATGGTCCCTTTCAAGTCTCCCTGACCTGGGTTACTGTTTAGTGCTCACATGATACCACCCTCACCACCTCCCTGGCCCCAGGAATACTGCAAAGTAATAAGCATTAATTGTTTAGTCATTTCCTGCGTCACGTTTGTCAGACATCATAGTCTTCCCCTATTAACATATCTAACCAAGTTACAGTTCAAACAGCCGGTTTCCATACCAGCAGCTGTTTGGTTTAATATCTTTTCAGCAAAGGTGCCATAGGGAGCCTTTCAAAAACCCTCATGTTAATACTTCAGCCTGTTTTCCTGAGGAGATTCAGCTGAGAATAGTGTCCTGGTAATTTGCCACAGAGCGTGAGTCGTGAAACTTTCACATATGAAATTCTCTTAAAGATGTCACATTTGAAAACCCTTGAACTTCAGTGAAATGAAACTGTGTGTTGGAGGGCATGTCATGATTTTACTGGTGTGCTGGAGTTAGTCTGTCCTGGGAGACGGCGTACACACTGTAATGGATGCTTGTTCAGCCTGTATGAAAGAGGGTCTGCAGACGTGTAATAGTCCCAGCTTCGAACACACCATCAGGAAGCCTGTTGACTTCTCCCTTTCGACAGCGAAGCCATAATGTTTCAAATACAGCTCTGTTAGCTGAGTGACCAATTAAGGAAGCAGAAAACAGCAAGAAGAAAGGTACAACATTGTCTTATAAAACTAGTCTTCAAAATTAGAGCTCTTTAACACATAATAAAAATACATGGGCTAAAGCAATAGAGAATTTTGTTAAAAATAGGCTTGTCCTCTAAAAGTGAAGCTGATCTATGGGAAGTCATAGTAGGCTTTCATGCTAGAAATAGCCATCATTAAAAATATATATATCATTTGATATTTGCTTATATTTTACTTAGTTTATTTTAGAAAATAACATTTGCTAATATTTAAGATGGCTTTTGAAGATGGAAAATACAATAAGCAGAAATTGGGCTGACTTAATTGTATTCTCTAAAGTTTGAACTACCCTGGTGAATCACTATTTCCTATTCTACTGTTGGTGTTCTGCTATGTTTGTTTCATATGTTTTGGAAGTAGGTGAGAAGAAACAGTAGAAAATACATTGTATCTTTGGTTTTTAACTCTTAACCTGGATGTGTCTGTATTCAGAGGCTATTAGGTTGAGTTTTAGGAAATTGCCACTTACTTAAGTAAAAAATTATCAAATATTGGCAATATCATAAGTGGCTGCTGGCTACCTTCTCAGCGTTTCTCCTTTGTTATCCCAATGATGCTGTCTTTGACTTGTCAATTGGCAATGTCTAAATGAACAGTTACAGGATAAAAATGTATTCTTACAAAATAGACAGGATAATAGGTAATGATAGATAATAGAGAAAAGATGAAAACAGAAAATTATAGATAATTTTATTAAATTATTACAGAGATTTTAAATAGAATTTAATTCTATTAAACAATACATAGATGCCAGATAGATAGATAATAACACGTGATAGAATACAGAAGCATATTTTATCCCTGCCAGTCTTCTGGAAGAAACAATAGAAAACTTCCTCTTTTGTAAAGTAAGCAAGCATTCTTGTCCCCCAAGTCAGGGGTTTAGAGTCTTCCATTTATTTTCTTTATGATCTGATCATGATGATAATAGCAGTTAACATTCATTGAATACCTACTAAGCGCTAGTGTTGGTAATAAGATATTTCCATTTTCTCATTTCTTTCTCAAAACAACTCTAGGAGGTAAGTATTAGTATTCCAATTCCTGTTTTACACATGAAACTTTGGGGAGAGCAAGAGGGGCTTATGTTTTATTTGATTAAGGGGAGGGAAGACTGGAGAGATGGAGAAGGCAGGAGTCGACCTGCTATCTGTCAAATAAATATAGTCTTGGTGTCAAAATCTGGGAATCTCTGTTGATGTGGTTTGATAGCAAATCATACTTCTGCTCCTCGAATTTGAACTTTAAAATCTTATTTTGTGCTATGGCGATATGACCTCAGAACTTAACTAACCTCTCAGTATATCATTATCCTTCTCTATAAAATAACACAAAATTATCTACTTCATAGAGGCATTGAGGTTTCCACTGGCATTTGACATCTTCAGTTAAAGATGAATACAAAGTAGTATAACCTATTCTGAAACTGGAAAGAACCACTCTTCGGTTACTCTGCTTTCATAATAATTGCTATTTCTCATTTGTTAGTTTGTAGCAACAGATGGCCAAGAAAAAAAAAAAACTAGGATCCATAGAAAACATTCTGATAGATATATTTTATAGATTTGTGGTTTCTTTTCCTAAACCATACTGTTCTACAAAAAAATCCAACAATCTTTTCAATATAAAATGCATTTTTGAGAGTATAGAGAATTTTAGTAATTTACATCCCCTGTACATCCTCCACATTGTATATTACAAAGAACAGGAAAGAAAAACAGACGGAACTATTGCTACTTTCCAAAGAGCATATGTTTATGAGAACCTTGCTACAAAACCTAATCAGCCACACGAAAATGATGTATTTTTCTGAAGATTACACATGAATCAACAGCATAACTAGACAATGTTGTTTTAATTCTCCAGGTTGCAGAATTATCCAAAGAAAAGAGAGCTGATTTTTTAAATGATAGCTAAAGACATCTTTGAAGACAGTTGAATCTGGGTTGGCAAGGCAAAAAGTCAAACGGCAGATCAAAACAAGAGAAGAAAACTGACTAAAATAAAAGTGATGATATGTTCATGTAATTTAAACATTCAAGTCTGTGTAAATGAATTAAAAATTTTCTCTGAAAGTTTCTGGTAATTTCTCATCAGTGGTTAGATAGACCAAATACTTTAAAACAATCTGTAGAGGTTGAGTTAAGGTCCTAGTTCTTAAAACATGATTAGCAAGGCAGATGGTGATAAAAAAATTATCACTAAATAATGATTACAGACACAGCTAAATCAAGCTGCCCAGTTGGTAGTGCCCATCCTTTGCCTGCTTCAAATGGCTCAATCCCACCTCCCAAACACAACCATTGTCCTATCATTTCACACTTCTTTTTTTTTTTCCAACAGGGAATGAAGTTATTTATATATAGTACGGTTGTTAGAAAGGAACATCAGAGGAGAGAAACTCTACGGAGATGGGACACAGGGACAAAGACCTGTTCCTAAAATTCCACATCCACTTGCATTATTCACATATGCAACTTGACTCTAATTTAGAGAAGCACTTTTCATGAAAACATTATATTACCAAGATTTAAGCACTTGGTTTTTTTTTCCAAATTAGCCAACTCACTTTCCTTCAGATTAGCTAGTTTACAAAGGAATATAATTGATTAGTGAAAAAGCAGATTTGACTAATGACTGAGCTCTGGAATAGGCTTCTGGGTATCAAGAAGCATTAACTCATACAAATAAGTTGGAACAATAACTCAGGCTGGGAAAAGAACAGAGATGAAACAAGCAGTTGCCCAGGGCAGTGAATTAGCAAGGGCAGCACACTCTCCCAAGTGGCTTCCCTGGGAGCAAATACAGCCTTTGAATTTGGATATTGCCCACTTTGCTGGAGGTAGGAGAATCTATAAATAGGGTACTCACTGGAGAAGTGAAGCAGCCACTCCACTGGGTTCAGTGGGTGGATGGCAATGAATGTTTTAAAAGTGAATATTCAGAGTTCAGGGTGCACTTCAATGCTTTCACTTGTGTGACCCATGGGAGTGCACTGCACTGGCTACAAGCCAAGCCTGCCTTCCGCTCCTGCCCGCCAGCCCCACGCAGGATGCTGAGTATGAACCACACAGCAATCACCAGGTAGCAAAGAATGTCTTTGCTCCTGGCTTCTAGAAAGCTTAGAGTTTGCTTTTTGTTTTTTGGTTGATTGCTTGGTTGGTTGATTGGTTGGTTGTTAGGTTTCATTCTTTTTCTTTTTTTCCCGTACTTCTGGCAACTGAGTTAGGCTCTTGGGTATGTACGTCTGGCAGTTCATCACATTTCCTTACCCATGGTTTGTTTTCTTTTTTTTTCTTTCTCCATACTCACTCCATTTTATCTTATTCTTGGACAGAGCATATATTTGTATAACCTGCTTCAGATGCCGCTGTGGAAAGCAGCAAACAGCCAAACACATAAGATAGAATATAGAAAGAATGTTAATATGACAGATCGTAAGATCTTAGAATCCTTTTGGCTAAGCCAAGACATCACTTGTTCAAATTGTTAACCCTGGAGACTCTAGCTAAGTTGTGGGTAAATACCACAGGTATGAGGGCTCATCAACTCAGGCAGAAGGAGAATTCAGGAAATTCTTCCCTGAAGAAGAAATTCTTCTTCCTTGAAGAAGAGAATCGTGTGTTGGATGACTGTAATATTAATGCAAGTCCACAAGAAATCATTTTCATTTCCTTCATCAAACTTCCTAGCCATTCTCTGAGCATTTTCCCTTTCTTTTTCCTAACTAAAAAGCAAAATACTGCTGGAAACTTTTTTTTTAATTTTTAAATGTTTGTTTATTTATTTATTTATTTATTTTTACAAATGATAGGTGTTGGGGGGGTGGGAGTTGTGCGGAAACTGTTTTTAAAACGGTTTTCATTTGGCTCAACTGTTCATATAGATCTCTCTTGACATTGTATATAATGTTTAATTACACTTGGGGCATCATTTCAGGAGAGAGGGTAGAATCCAGTGCTCACACGTAGCTTCGTTAGGTAGTTGCTGAGTAACTCTAGCAAATCTTGTGGCTGTTTTGTAGGTAATTACGAATCTCTGTGCCGGAGGTCGGCTCTCACCATGCTCAGGAAGGGGTAGGTCTACTTGTTACCAATAGACCTCAGGAAATCACTCAGCTGCTCTTGGCTCCCTGATCTTTAAACCAAGGGTGTATGAAGTAGATCATGATAACAGGGTTGTAGAATTCACCCTCTGCTTTCACAATCATTGGCTCTTTTTATCTTCATAGCAACTCCGAAAGGTGGGCAGGACAGTTGTTATTTAACAGATGAGGAAATGGAGGCTCAGAGATTAAACATGTCTCAGATCTTAGAGCAATTAAAATAGAAGACCTGAGACCAGAGCACTGTTCTAAATTGAGATCTGCTTTGTTGCAGTTTGAGCATCATCCAGTTCTATCGGAATCTCCTACCTTGCTCAATATGTGGAGGAAGAAAGAGAAACATTGCTTAGGACCTATATTGGGCGGCACCAGGCTGAACACACTATTGGTCGACCCCTGGTAGGCTGACTTTGGATCTTGTAAGAGAATGTATAGTCTAACTCTGGGGAGAGCCAGCTGACTGACGGCTCTGGGGGCAGAAGGAGAGTCACGGTTTGGGTTGAGAATGGGTTGAACCATCACTGCCTTCCTTCAGGTGGGACGCTTAGCAATAGTGCGACTACAGGTGGTTCCACATGGTAGCATATGCTCAACCTTTTACTAAAGGCCACGGTCTGATTTAAAAACAAAATATCAAAATTTCTATTATAAGCTTCCTAAATTCCCGTTAAATAAAAATGCAGAATTTTCCTCTTTCCTCTTCCAATGCTGACATTTTAAAATACCATTTTCCTATTTCATTTCCTATCTTTAGAGAGGAAACTGTGACAGAAAGAACCCCATTTGGAATTCAAGAAAACTGGGTCCTCGACCTTGCTCAACTCAGTTCTGTGACTTTGGGCAACTTACTTAACCTCTAGGGGCCTATTTCTGTGCAGGAAACCTAGGGGCTTTCCTATCTAAGCTTTGAGATCTCTTCCAACTCTCAAATTCTATGATTCATTTCTAACTTAGGTTTTTATTTAATGTTTGCTATTTGTTCTGTAGAGTGGTAATTCACCATAAGCCTCGTTTAATTTCTAGTTGATAATATTTTTCTTATTGAACTCTATAATTACTAGCAAAAAGATGCCATCTCTGATGGAATCTGCTTTGTTTTCAGCATAACCTAAACATTATTTATCATATATTTTTACCAGCCTTACAAATATCAGTGTGCTTATCACTTGTATCAGTTAGTATGAAAAACCAAAGACAACTCCAACTGTCTTAAGCAATAAAAAAGATCTATTGACTCATAACTAAAGTTAAGTAGGTAGTACAGCTTCAGGCAAGGCTTGATCAAAGTTCTCCATCCATTTCTCTGTGATTTTGTCAATGCTACCTATCTGCTCACAACTTCGATCCTCAGACAAATAGCCAGAGGCTGCGATGATTCTGGGCCTTTTATTCATACCCAACCGGGGCTCTAGGAAGACTACTATCTAGTCTCTGTTTTAGGAGAGGAAACATTCCCGGAAACCCTGAGAAATCTCCCTTTTGTGTCTCATTGGCTTAAACTGGGTCACACAATCATTCCTAAACCAACCACTGTGGCCTGATGAGTGCCTGAACCAATCATTGATGAGGGGTGGGGCTACCATGTAGGCTTAAACCAATCAGAGGCCACCTCTGGAACTGAAGTCCAAACGCTGAATCACATCTGCTCTTTACAATAGGGCAGGAGAGGGTGAATCAGGCTCATTGTTCCATTATATCCTGCCTATTCAACTCGAAGAACATGGGAGTCAAGACTGCATTTTCCCACCCCTGCATGCTAGGTACCCAGTTAATATTTGTTAAATTGAATTGAATTTCAGGTAGTGGTAAACACAAGTCAAACAACAACACGCAGCTCTCCTTACCTCTTTCTCTCTGTTCTATTCTTGTAATGGCATGCTCCCTAACTTTCCCCACTATTTATATGTTACCCCTTTTATTTTTAGCCAAAAGTTTTACTTAGTCTGAAGATAACCAAATATTTCCTGAATAATAAGTCTCTGAATATGCATATTCTCTAAATTTGAATATAAGCCTATTTGCAAATCTAGCACTTACATTTAGAGTGTTGGCAGGACTCTGAAAATCAGTTTTTCTTTTTTTCTTTTTTAATGGAAAAATGTACTACAGCAGAAGGATTTGTTTTCCACAAAGCTGAACCAACTTTTTTGATTTCAATGATTTTGATACTTCCATCTATACTTATATACTCTAAAATATTAACTAAATTAAAAAAAATCAGACTTTACTGGTTATATAATCCTCTGTCATTAAAAAAACTGAATGTAGGACTGACAGGTCCATCTCAGAAAGAAGAGGTTTAGGAGGGGGTGGAAGTGCTTTTGTTTAAAACCCTGTTGCCAACCAAATGGGAAGCACCTGGGTTAATTCTTTAGCTTTTGTCTCCCATTCCAGCCCCTCAAGCAGCCCCATTCTCTCAGAAGGTCCACAGGGCACTGAGCCTGACGGGAGGTAATGCTCATAACTGACAAGGAACAGGAAGCTGCCATGTGGATTCAGTAGCACCTTTTCCTAAAACAAGACCATGGGGTGGGTCTCCTGGGGGGCTCCGTCGGTTGGGCGTCCGACTTCGGCTCAGGTTATGATCTCACAGTTTGTGGGTTTGAGTCCCGTGTCAGGCTCTGTGCTGACAGCTCAGAGCCTGGAGCCTGCTTCGGATACTGTGTCTCCCTCTCTTTCTGCTCCTCCCCTGCTCACACTCTCTCTCCCAAAAATAAACATTAAAAAATACATAAATAAATAAAAATTTAAAGAATAAAATAAGACCACTGCTAGTGGCTGATCAGGGGCTGGACATCAGGGAGTGCAGGATCCAGAATCTCCCAATTCAACAACTCAGGTTAGTCCTCTATAAGCCTTTACCAAATGCATACTCTGTCAAATTCAGCCTTATAAGAGGAAGACAGTCCCTGCCCTTAAGGAGGGGAGATGGACAAGGAAACGGGCAGTCACAATCCAGCTGAGTAAAGAGAGTGGAATAGGTAAGCCCAGGATGCTGTGATAGCACCCAGCAGAGGCTTTGGGGAGGGCTGCCTCATTGCCTTACCTCCAGGGGTACCGTCTGCTTGAAACACAATGTGAATGGTGCCCTTCTAGTTGGGCAACATGGCAGCCCTGACCCACGCCCTGAATTAGGTTGGCAGAGGAAGCCTTCTCGGGAGAAGGGATATACAAACTGAGATTTAGAAGAAAGAAAAGAGGAAATCATTTGGATAATTCACACCAGGTTCAGAATGGTGCATGCATACAAACACTATAAAGCATCACCTGACCCGTAAAGACAAGTGTGAACTTGGGTGAACACTCGTCCTTGGGTGAGTAGGATGAAGCATTCTCATCTCTGTCCTCTCCTATTATGAGCTGCTTAGATGTATATGAACCTTAGGTTTTGTGAGTACTAGTTAGTACTTATCAATAATTGTCAGTCTTCCAGGGCTCCTGGGTGGCTCAGTCGGTTAAGCATCCAACTTTGGCTCAGGTCATGATCTCGCATTTCATGGGAGCCCTGAGTCTGGCTCAGGTCAGAACCTGGAGCCTGCTTTGGATTCTGTGTCTCCCTCTCTCTCTGCCCGCTCATGCTTGCGCTCTGTCTCCCTCCCTCCCTCTCTCTCTCTCAAAAATAAATTTAAAACAGTAATTGTCTTCCTGAGTCCTTAAATATCTGTTAACACTGATGAGTTTGGGGAAAAAAGAGTCCAAATACAGGCCATGTCATAGGGTGTCGGAAGACAGATTGTTACTGTGAACAAAACAGGAATAGATCACCATATTAAATAATTAATCCCTCCACATTTCTTAAAGTCTCACTAAATTTGTGTTTGGTAGCCCACACTGCCTAAAAAACAATAAAAGAAATGAACCAGTAAATAGAAAAATAATCTGTTTGCCAGATATGTGAACTTTCAGAAACTCACTAGCATAATTCAAGAACCCAACTCAGCACAGGTTTTAAAAGAAGCAGTTGGATCCTAGAAAAGTCAAAAAAGTGGCACAATGTTCCATATACACTGATGGATGTCCTGAAAATCCTGAACTGACAGATATGAAATGAGATGGCAAAGTCATCAGTATTTAAAAAGTGTGTTATTTGCAATCTCATGGAAGCCCCCACATTGTAACCCAGTGTCATCATTAGAAAATCTGGAATCAGATTACATTTGATCACCAGTTATGATCACGTTCGTGATGCAAGTCGCAGTCCTGCTTATATCTCTTCAGGATTTAAAACTGACACTGCTGGAGCCGGGCGCTTAGGCTACATGCTTGTAAAGATAAATTATGCACTATGGAGTCATGTTCAGAGCCATTCATGAGATAAGCGCTGTTTGTTTCAGAGGCATCCCTAAAGAAAAGACAATTTTTATGGAATAAATTTTTACCCCTGAATGAATGCCTCCTCCAGAGTTTATCAGAACTTCCATGAGACTAGGAGAAGGCAGTGTTTTAGGCTGATAGTGTCAGAGTTATGTCCAAGTCCTTTGGGCTTGTAGGAGTTCATTTTGGTTTTCAGTTCTCTGTAACACCATGAATCTTAAAAAGAAAATCTGAAGTCTCCATTCTTTTTATACCACCAGAGAAGCTGACATACTACTGGAGAAGCTGACTGTTGTGTATAACGTCTGGATAATGACATTATACTGTGTGCCTGAGAAAACCATTCTTTTCTTTTTTTAGATTAAAAAAAATTTTTTTAATGTTTTATTTATTTTTGAGTGTGAGAGTGTAAGCGGGGGAGAGACAAAGAAAGATCTTCAGATCTTTCAGAAGATCTGAAGCGGGCTCTGTGCTGCCAGCAGCAAGCCCCATGCGGGGCTCAAACTCACAAACTGTGAGATTATGACCCAAGCCGATGTCAGATGCTTAACCAACTGAGCCACCCAGGCACCCTTAAAGATTTTTTTAAGTGCATTCCTTTATTTTTGAGAGAGACAGAGACAGCATGAGCAGGGGAGGGGCAGAGAGAAAGGGAGAAAAAGAATTCGAAGCAGGCTTCTCGCTGTCACCACAGAGCCCCACGTGGGGCTTGAACTCATGAACCAGTGAGATTATGACCTGAGCCGAAGCCAAGAGTCCAATGCTTAACTGACTGAGCCCTCCAGATGCCCCTGAGAAAACCACTCTAACCTCAATCACAGGTGGTAGAGCTTTGCTGTGGCCCTGTGACGTCTACACAGATTCACATTGCACAAGTACATATGTACAAAAGCTATCAAAGACACAACAGCAGCAAAGTACCCCATGAACAGCTCAGAAAACTCTGTCTAGGGGGTGCCCAGGTGGCTCAGTCAGTTAAGCGTTCAACTTCGGCTCAGATCATGATCTCACGGTTTGTGGGTTCAAGCCCACGTCGGGCTCTGTGCTGACAGCTAGCTCAGAGTCTAGAGCCTGTTTCAGATTCTGTCTCCCTCTCTCTCTGACCCTCCCCTGCTCACATTATCTCTCTCTCTGTCTCTCTCTCTCTCAGAAATAAATAAAACATTAAAAAAAAAAGAAAACTCGTCTAGCTTAGCCTGAGACAGAATTAGCAAAGAAAAGGAAAAATAGAGTTTTTCGACCTAATCAGGGTTCTGACATCTATGCAAGAGAAATGCTAGGGGTTTTTTGTTTGTTTCTTTCTTTCACTTTCCCTATGGGCTATTATATTTCCTCAAGGAATTAATTACCAGATCAGGGATTCCATACAAACTCTTCATTCATCACTAGTCACTTTACCTTATGTACAACAGAATTCCTTTGAAACCTTAAGTTTTGCAAGATTATCATCTTTTAAGACAGATAGGTACATTTCGCTTACATTGACACAGGGCATTAATTGCAGATATGTAGATCTTTGTGAAATCACACTTATGAATAAGTATAAAAATCCCATTATTGTCCCTTTTTTATTCATATCCATCAACTCTCTGGTTAAGTACTCTCTTCTTACCACAGTGCATAATCAAAGACCAGTTACAATTTTGATAACAAAACCGAGACTCGTTTGTTAAATTTGCAAGATGATTTTGTTGTTACACATCAGTGATGAGGATTTATGTCAGAATGTCAACCTTGTTAAGTCATATTTGAAAAATCCATGTTAGGGGCGCCTGGGTGGCTCAGTCGGTTGAGCGTCTGACCTCGGCTCAGGTCATGATCTCACAGTTCGTGGGTTCAAGCCCCTCGTCGGGCTCTGTGCTGACAGCTCAGAGCCTGGAGCCTGCTTCGGATTCTGTGTCTCCCTCTCTCTCTGTCCCTCCCCCACTCATGCTGTGTTACTCCCTGTCTCAAAAATAAATAAACATTTTTAAAAAAATTTTTTAAAAAGAAAAGAAAAATCCATGTTAATGCCAACTACATATGCCATTATTTATGTTAGACTGGTAGCATTTTATAAATGGAAGGGACCATAGCAATCATCAGGGCACAGGCGAAGAAATTTTTCCAGAACATAATGAATTCTACTGTTAGAATAGATGAAACAGGGGCACCTGGGTGGCTCAGTCAGTTGAGCGGCCGACCTCGGCTCAGGTCATGATCTCACAGTTTGTGAATTCAAGCCCCGCATCAGGCTCTGTGCTGATAGCCTGGAGCCTGCTTCCGATTCTGTGTCTCCCTCTCTGCTCTACCTCTGCTTGTACTCTGTCTCTCAAAAATGAATAAACATAAAAAAAAATTTAGAATAGATGAAATAAGAAATGCCCAGAAAAACCACTAGATCCATGTAGTTTTCTGAAGCTACTCATCTGAACCAAACGAAAGTATTTTTGCAGCTGTGTGCATTTCAAACTGCTTACTGAAATACAACGTGTATTGAGAGCTCTACAATCTAAGATTATGGCAAAGCTTACAAATGAACGAAAACATTTAGATCATCTGTATCCTTCAGAGGTCTTTTTTACTTAGCTGGACCCCTCGATACCTCTCTATGGCTGAAATCTTTCTGCATATCCGTGCAGGAAGTGTCAGTGATTACTGAAATTTTCAGTCAAAAGTCTGATTATAATTTTTTCGTATTGTAGATGTGACCATATGTATGCTAAAACAACTAAGATATATAAGTTCTGTTCTACTCTGTCTCCTTGGTATCAAAAGTCAAAATCTGTTGAAGGGACAAGGTTAGCATGCCCATTTATACGTGCCTGCGAGCACATACACACGCCTGTGTACATATGCACAAAACTTACCAGAGACACAGTAAAGTCCTCCACGAGCAGCTCAGAAGACGTGTCTGGCCTGAGATAGAATCTGAAGGAAAAAAAAAAAAGACCTTTTCAACCTGAGGTCAGGCTGGTGACATCTACATAAGAGAAAGCCTGTGACTTCTTTGCTTTCCGTATAGGCTATAATTACATTTCCTCAGGGGATTCCTTACCAGATCAGGGATAGCAAGTGTATTAGTTTGCTAGGGCTTCCGTAAGCAGTACCAAAAACTGAGTGGTTCAGACAAAAACAGCAATGTATCGTCTCACAGTTCTGGAGGCTAGAAACCTAAGGTCTAAATGGTAGCGGCGATGGTTCTTCCTGAAAGCTATGAGGGAGAATTTATTCCAGGCCTCTCTCCTAACTTCTGGAGGTTTGCGGGCAATCTGGCACTCCCTGGCTTGTATATATATCACCTCAGTCCCTGCCTACACCTTCAAGTGGCATTCTCCCTGCGTGTGTGTGTGTGTGTGTGTGTATGTATGTATCTGTATGTGTGTGTCTGTGTCTGTGTCTGTGTCCAACTTTATCCCTTTTAATGAGGATATCGGTCACATGGGGTAAGGCCCACTCTAATGACTTTATTTTAACTTAATTAATTACATCTGTAATGACCCTATTTCCAAACAACTCACATTCTGAGGTCCTGGGGATTAGGACATGGACACAGAAATTTGTGGGGAGGGAGAGACACAATTCAAGTTGCAGGACTCAGAAAAAGTAACCTAGCTGCCCAACAATTCTCTTAGGTCATGAAGAATAAAGGGAAACAATAAAATAAATAAACCATAATGATAAAAGCAAAATAAACTCTTCATCAAAACTAGTATCCTGGCAGGGTACCTAGGTGGCTCAGTCAGTTGAGCATCTGACTCCGACTTAGGTCATGATCTCATGGCTTGTGAATTCGAGCCCCACGTCGGGCTCTGTGCTGACAGCTCAGAGCCTGGAGCCTGCTTCAGATTCTGTGTCTCCCTCTCTTTCTGCCCCTCCCCCGCTCCCTCTCTGTCCATCTGTCTATATCTCTCTCTCTCAAAAATGAAAAAACATTTAAAAATTTTCTTTAAAACTAGTATCCTGACTCACAAGAATACTCACTGAGCACCCAAATGGAGTAGGCATTCCCTAATCTTGAGATGAATTGAAATTCAAGTGTTTTAATTTTTGAGAGACATAGAAGCTCCTGCATTGTATGGCTAATAAATGTGATCTAATATGTTTCACTAAGTGAAATGGAGTGAAACCACAGAATCATAATTCATGATTCTGAAGACTCTGAAGTAGGCGACTCTAAAGACCACCGTGGGTCATGGATGAAGAAACTGGAACCCAGGGACATTAGGTGAGTTCAGGTCACATGGCTAGTTAGTGGAAGATCAGAAACTGAAATTTGATACCTAATTTTTATTGCTAATGCAATGACCTCTCCACTGATCCCAGAGTAATACGAAGCTGACCATGACCTACTACTCCAAGTTATAGAGCATCACATGATCTATTACATGCTTGCTTCTAAACTTCTATTTGTGGGGGTGCCTGGTCAGTTGAGTGTCAGACTCTTGATTTCGGCTTAGGTCATGATTCGGGGTTGTGGGATTAAGCTTCGAGTTGGGCTCCATGCTGAGCATGGTGCCTGCTTGGGATTCTTTCTCTCCCTCTGCGCTCATGTGCTCTTTCTCTCTAAAAAAATTTTAAAACTTAAAAAAGCTTTTAAATGTTTTTGATTTCTATTATACCTAAAAGTTGCCTGAACATGAGTTGGAATTAAACTATACGAGGAAGAAAAAAAAGCAAATGGTTTCCTACCCCTTTGCCCCCAAATCCAAGTCTTCAATATTCTCTCATGGTTAAAGGAGTGGTTATTTCAGAGCCTGAAAGGGTAAAATGTGCTTTTTCAAAGGACAGTTCTATTGGACACCACTTAAGTGATCAAATTTAATCTCACCACTAGGGTTAGAATGTGACATCACACGCCCCCCTATAGGATGCAATGAGTATACAGAATCACCTACTAAATGTTCTTCCAAAAGTATTTAACCTGGATCTAATCAAACCTTTAGGATTAATCTTCACATTTACAGAAAATGTTGGGAAGAAAAGAGCAGGGTAAACAATACCATGAGGAAACAATCAGACAAATCTAGAGGGTGACTCACTCCAAAAGTCAAATAGCTTAGCCTTTTTAAAAAGTCAATAGTATAAAACATATATTTTATATATTTCATTATTTATTTCATATTTTTATTATGTGCATATAATTTATATAACTGCATCCAGTCAAGGTCTAAACATTGCATCTAACAGTTACGTTAATATCTATTTTCTTATACATGAATAAATCCTCCCTGGAAGAGCACATAAAAACCCTTGTGCTGCATCCATGCAACATCAACAGCTAACACTATACTTCATGGTGAAAGACAGAAAGCTTTCCTCCTAAGACTAGAAGAAAGGTAAGGATGTCTCCTCTTACCACTTCTATTTAACATCGTACTGGAAGTTCTAGGACAATTAGGCAAGAAAAAGAAATGAAAATCAGACTGGAAGGAAAGGAACAAGTAAAACTGCCTCTATTCACAGGTAACATGACTTATATATTGAAAACCCTTAAAAATAGTAAAGTTGCATAACACAAAATCAATATACTAAATGTGGGTGTATTTCCATACACTAGCAGTAAACACTCACTAGGAAGACTATAAAAAAACAAACATAAAAACAAAAAATAAGAAGTTTTGGTAAGAATGCAGAGAAATTAGGACCTTCATACATTGCTGGTGAGAACATGACATGGTCCAGCCACTGTGGAAAACATCTTGACAAGTTCTCAGTGAGGGGCCTGGGTGGCTCAGTTGGTTAAGAGTGCAACTTTTGATTTTGACTCTGGTCATGATCTCATGGTTTGTGAGATCGAGCCCCTTGTAGAGTTCTGTGCTAACAATACACAGCCTGCTTGGGATTCTCTCTCTGCCCCTGCCCCACGCGTGTTCTCTCTCTCTCTCTCTCTCTTTCTCAAAACAATAACAAAACAAAAACACAATTTCTCAAATAGTTAAACACAGAGCTATCACATAACCCAGGAATTCCACTCCTAGGAATACACTCGGAGAATCAATGATCTATGGTTTACTATTTTAACAATTATTTGGGTCACATTTGTCACACCTGTGCTCACTCATGTGGCCAGAGGCAGCAGGTGGATCAGTTGGGGCTGGACTCCAATGAACTCAGCTGGGAAAGCTGGAATGTCTAGGCCTCTCTCTTCTCATGGTCTTTCATGTTAGGATTCTTCATGTTATGGTGGTCATAGGGAAGTGTTCAAAGAGGCAAAATCAGAGGCTGAAAAACCTGTTGCAACTCTTGAATTTGCATGCTATCATTTTTGGCACATTCTGTTGGTCAATGAAAGTCACTAGGCCATCCCAGCCCCCAGGTGTGGACAGATAGACTCTACTTTTTGACGGGAGTACCTGTAAAATCTTTTTGTCATGTTTTTTCAGTCTACCACAGGAGGTAACGTGAAGACCCTGGTCATCCAGAGAAAAGTCTGGGAGGCAGAGAGAGGACTCCTAAAAGGAGGTTCAAGGACATGAAGATAAACATTGCCTAAACCAGATCATCCTTGGACCTGCCAACTACACATACCTCCTCAAACCTAAAGGAGAGAAGAGTCAGACAATACATTTCTCAGCCTTTAATTAGAACTACAGTAGTGGTTTCCATTTATGAGCAAGGAAATTTGAAGTTTATCAATCCCAAACTGACTAAAGTCACATAAAATTTAGAATTAAAGTACAGAGATTGCTAGCTACTCAAGAGTGGGGAGGGTCTCATACAGAGTCTAAAGATCTGTACTTCCGAATCATCATCGTTTTGATTCCATTTTTATACCACGTTATGCTTTCTACACATTTTATCTTCCGATATTCGTCCTATGACAAAAGTACCTTTATGAGTCCCAATTTATTAATGGAAACCAGGCTAAGGGAAGTTAAGTGAGTTGTTCAAGGTCACCTGAGTTAGCAACGGGAGAGTGGGCATTCAAACCCAGGTAGGTTGACCCAGCTCCCACTCATAACCACAACCCCATCCGGCATTTATAAATAAATGTCTATTGTTGATGATGATAATGCAGATAATGATAATTGCTTTGTTCTTTCTAAAACCACGATACAGAAGCGTTCTCATTCTGTTTCTCTGTTTTAAATGTTTATTTGAGAGAGAGAGAGAGAGATCAAGCAGGGGAGGGGCAGAGGGAGAGGGAGACAGAGAATCCTAAGCAGGCCCCAAGCTGTTAGCACAGAACCCACTGCCGGGCTCAAACTCACAAACCATGAGATCATGACTTGAGACAAATCAAGTGCCAGACACATAACTGACTGAGTCCCCCAGGTGCCCCATCATTCTGGTTTTTTTTTTTTTTTTTTGAGAAGAAATGACTGTGTAAAGAGAAGAAAAAAATCCAAATAAATCCACACCACACAAACTACTATCAATAGCATTTTCCATGAGAATAAAAATAAAACAAAACACTATGGAGTGCTTCCTAGTTGGCAGTCTCTGTTCTGGGTGCTTCTGTACGTTGGCCTATTTCAGGTAGAGTCTGTCCCCATAGGATAGATGAAAAAGAGGGAAAATGGAGATAATTAGACTTACTCAAGATCACACCATAGGCCTTTGTTCTTGAATTCTTTCTAAAATGCTACTTTACAAAAGGATTTTAGTAAAATAGTCCTTCTTTTCCTACCATAGCCTATAAAGCTAAAATTAATTTGAAGATAGTTTTCAAAAACAGCCAAGCACAGGATTTTAGCACACATCAGCCAAGTTCTCTTGTGAAGGCTTTCCCCCTCCCATCATATCTGTCAGAACCTTCTAGCCTTTTAAGGAACAAATGCTCTCTGAAAGTTTAAAAAACAAATTCCTCAAACCCATTATGTCTCCAACAGTGAAATATTCCGCAGTAATTGTTGGGATAACCGATTTTCAAGGAGGCAAACATACCAGTTCAGGGAACAGAAATTATTTTAGATCCTAAATCTTAGGAAAAACTGAAGGAAATAAGAATTGCAGTTACTGGGTAAAACTGAAATAATTCACATTTGTAAAAAAAAAAAAAAAAAAAATGGCCTGAGAATGGGGCGCCTAGGTGGCTCAGTCGGTTAAGCGTCTGACTTCAGCTCAGGTCATGATCTCATGGGCTCAGGTCATGATCTCATGGGTTCATGGGTTGGAGTCCGAGTCGGGCTCTGTGCTGACAGCAAGCTCAGAGACTGGAGCCTGTTTCGGATTCTGTATCTCCCTCTCTCTCTGACCCTTCTCTGTTCATGCTGTCTCTCTCTCTCTCTCTCTCTCTCTCTCTCAGAAATAAATAAAGCATTAAAAAAAAGTTTTTTAAATGGCCTGAGAGGGGGGCCTGGGTGGCTCAACAGTTAAGTGGCTGACTTGATATCAGCTCAGGTCAGATTTCACAACGAATGGAGCACGCATGGAGCTCTGCACTGACTGTTGCAAGGCCTGCTTGGGATTCTCTCTCCTCTCTCTCCCTCTTCTCTCTCTCTCTCTCTCTCTTCCTTTCTTGCTCTGCCCCTACTCCACTCATGCGCTTGCTCGTCTGCACCCTCTGTCTCAAAATAAATAAACATTTTAAAAAATGGTATTAGAGGCTTTAATTCTTTTTAAAAGAGAAATATTGAGAACCTTTCAAAATATGAACTTTGCAGATTAAGCAAGGCGTCAGCAGTGTTAGGACAGGTTTTCCCTCCCACTCTGCTCAATAAAAAGGTTTCAACATTGGTCCAGCAGAACACCTTTTATCTTCCAAAGAACATAAAGTATCAGACTATACACATAAAATTCACCCATATCCGGTGTTTAGTAACTTTACCAAGTGGCACAACCATAATCATAAATCGGCATAAATATAGTTTCTCTTACTGATCCAAGACAGAGCCATCCCTCATGCCCTTGAACTACTGATCTCCATTCCCGGTTCTAATCCCAGGTTCAAATCTAGCGACTGTCTTTATAAATTTGCCTTTTCTGAATATTTCACCCAAATACAATACGTGATTTCTTGTGCACGACTTCTTTCACTCGGCGTGTTTCTGAGCCTCCATGATGGAACATCATTCATGATGGAACACGAATTGGAGGTCGGTCCCTTTTGGATGCTGAAAAGTAATCCATTGCGTGGATATTCCACGTTGTGCCCACCTATTCAATGGTTGATGGACGTTTAGGTTGTTTCCATTTGGGGCTATTAGGAATAAAGCTTCTATAAACATCCCCATGCAAGTCTTTGTGGGAACACAGGTTCTCATTTCTCTTGGTTAGGCACCTAGGAATGGAATTGCGGATCATATGATTACTTTATGTTTTAATGTTTTGAAAAACTGCCAAACTATTTTCCAAAATGGTGTGTCTGATTTTTGACATGAGGAACATTATTTACTTGGAACTGGTCTAAAATCCAGCTGCTACTTCCCCCACACCCCGAACCAGAGCATCAGCTTGTACTCCATTGGGCTCCAGCCTGGACTACAGGTCCAAGGACGAGATTCAGGGACAGAACTCGTGGAGTCGCCATCACAGCCTCTACCTAGGGAGAACCTTAAAAAAATCATAAAGGGTATAGAAAATTTTTTAAAGAACAAAAAATGATTCTCAAATAAGGTAGCCCACAGTAACTTTTCATAGGCACAGAAGTCTCCATCTGGGATAATGAAAAAGTTCTGGAAATGAATAGTGGTGATGGTTGTACAACATTATGAATATACTTAATGCCACTGAATCGCACACTTAAAATGGTTAAAATAGTAAAATTTACGTTATGTATGTTTTGCCCCAATTTTTTTTTAGAAAGAGAAGAACAGCATCTGGTCATCACATTGCTTTGCAGACGCTCTTCATGGTCTGGCCATCATACTCGGAATAAAACCCAAATTCCTTACCAAGGCGTACACATCCTGCACAGTCTGGCTCCCGCCCCTCTTTGCTGCCTGTCTTGTGCCTCCGTCATTCTTGGTCACTTCACTGCATCCATGCTGGCCTCCTTTCTTTTTCTTGAATACAAAGCCTTTCTGGCCTCTAGGCCTTTGCTCTTGCAGCGCTCTCACTGGAGAGGCCTTCCTAGCTCTCTTGGCTGCCTCAATCTCATCCTTCAGGACTGGACTCAAATACATCTATCTCAGAGAGGTCCTTCTTCAAGCAGCCTCCCCGTGTCTGTCTCGGCATCTACCTCTCTCTTTTTTTCTCTCTCTCCCACTCTCTTCCAATACCACTCTGTTTATTTCCTTCCTAGCACTTATTACAAGTAGTAATTATTTTTACTGTTTTATTGTCTGCCTTCCCCACTAGAATTAAACTCCATGGTAGCAAGCTCCTTCTCTGTTTTGTTTATACTCTATCCCTAGCACAAGCATGCTGCCTGGTACAGAGCAAGCCTTTGATAAATATTGTTGAATATGATGAATAAATAAGAGAGCTTTCAAGTGTCAAGGAATGAGACTTAATTACATTTTTAACTATGTTAAGCTTGCCTTTAAACATTCATTTTGCAGCTGATTTTCTAATAAAAAATAATAGCTCTCATTGGCCTAGTTAGTTTCACATTAATGATTTTTTACAAGCCTCTTTCCCACACATAAGTATAATATGGGAAAAACATAACCTAACAAGTCTTACTTCTCTTGTATCAGTTATTTTTCAAAAAAAAAAACCTTTATAAGAGAGAAGATTAAAATATTTCTTAAGCTCCTTTATAAATTATAAAAAACCAAGATCATGGAAAAAGGCATCACACACCCTTCTGACTAAATATTTTCCAGAACAAAACTGGTTCCTTTGCTAAAAGTCAAAAGAATGAATGCTAAATTCTAAAATTATAATGGGGAGTGGACAAAAAAAATTCCTGTGAGAGATGGTAGAAAATTGAATTCACAAATTAAAAGCCTGTGATATATATGGAGCCTAACTCTTGCTAGCTATGTGATAAATGTACTATTTGTAACAAAAGTGACAATTTCAGAATTATGTATCTTCATAATACACAATGGCAGTGCCTCTGTTGGGCAAAATTGTAAAATGTAGAGAATTCCCTTTGTAGTTCCATCCTCTCTCCTCGGGGCAGTTAGTACCCCCTTCACAATATGGTGCCCTGCCCTGAACTGTCTCCTAAGACAGCATTCCATCATCTTGTCCCAATTAAAACCTATCTATCCTATGTGTAATCCTTCACACCACCATTATAGGCAGAAAATCTGATAAACTAAACCATAATGATGTGTTAATGGAACCCAAAGCATTTATAGGTCAGCAAAGATTGTTCACTAACACATGTGTTAGCAGTAGCCTCTTAAAAAGAACGCCTTAAGAATGTGTGGCTGCATGGCTTTAGTGGTGAAGTAGAGGAAGCACAGAAGGAGACAAAGGCTTTAGAGGAAACAGTAGAGCCTGAGGTGCCTATGGAATACAGAGAGAGGAGATGACCAGCAGGTCTTCGCATATGTGAGTCTGAAACTCAGAAGAGAGATTTGCGCTGGAAAAACAGACCTGGGAGTAGCAGTACATGAATGATCATTAGAAACATGGCAGCACCGGCACCCAAGATGGTCCAGGAAAAATATGTCGAGTGAGAAGACACCGGCACTCCTCTTGGTTTATGCTGGCACCCTCTCTGAGAGTCTGCTGCCATTACTGCCACCCCCATTACCCTCTCAAGTGAGCAGCTAGAGTGGTCTACTCGATAACTTGATTCATCTCCTCAGAAGGCCCCAGTGACATCTCATCTCACTGAGAAGAGACAAGGGTTCTGACAATGGCTCACAAGGCCCTACAGGATCTGGAGACAATTCTCTCTCTGACTTCATTTCCTACTGTTTGCTCCTTTCCACCACAGGGGCATCTGACCTGTTCTCAAACACTGCGGGCACGTTCCTTGCCTGACTGTCTTTGCACTGTTGCTCCCTCTGCCTGGAATGTTCTTTCTCTATATATCCATGTGCCTGCTTCTTTACCATTTGTTTTCAAAGGCTTTGTTCAAATGTCATCATCTCAAAGAGATGATTTCTGAGTTAGATGATTCTAGGTGGTCTATTTTGACCACTTTTCTTTAAATCTTTCCTCCTCACCCCATACTCTCCAACCCCATTTTCTTTTCTTTTCAAAAACATATATTAAATTCAAGCTTTTGTAATAACGTATTTTATTATATATACACATTTAAAATTTTCTTCCAGGGCAGGGAAGTTTTGTTTATTTTGTTCACTAACATATCCCATGAACTTAGAATAGTGCCTGGTGTATAGCAGGCTCAGTATCTATTAGTTGAATGCTAAATGAAATCTAAGAGGGGAAGGAATCCTGAGGAACTCTAACATAATTAAGTGTTAGATAGAAGATCAGCTCCCCCAAGAAGAAATTGACAAAGAACTTCCTAGAAGACAAAATAAAGTTAGGAAATTATTTAAACAAATAAGAGGGATAGTGTTTCAAGACCAAAACAATGGTCAACAGTGTCAAATGCTGACCACGAGTCAAATGACATGAAGACCGAAAAACACCAATGGATTTAGTAACAAGGAGTGTGTTGATCTTGGTGAGAGGAGTTTCAGTGACACGTGACTGAGACAAATTAGAAAAATTTCAATGGGACATATTAAACGTTAAGAGAAAAGGAAAGAAGGTAAAAATAAAGCCATGAAATGATCAAGCTTATAAAATACAATATCAGATTTTATCATTTGTTTCAGTTGTTGCTGTATAACAAACCATCCCAAAACTTAATGATTTCAGACAGCAAGCCATTTGGCTATTACTCAGCATTCTGCAGGTTGATTTGGTTCAGCTGGGCATTCCGCTTCACGTGATGTCAGCTGGGGCTGCAGCCATATGGGACAGGGGTCAGCAAACTTTCCTCCCAAGGGTCAAACAGGAAATATTTCGGGCTTTGCAAGATACAAGGTCTCTGTCAGGAATACTGAGTGCTGCCATTGTAGTGAGAAAGCAGCCACAGATGATATATAAATGAATGGACATAGCAATGCTCCAATAAAACTGTATTTACAAAATCAGGTGATAGGCCACATTTGACTGAAAGCCATAATTTGCCCACTCAGGATTTTGAGGCTCAACTAGGGTTGTATATCCAAGATGGCTCTCTCCTGGAGTTCCTTGGTACTCCCCTGTGTTGCTTCCTCATGTGGCTTGGGCTATTGACAGCATGGTGTCTGGTTCCAAAAGTGAAGTGGAAGTTGTCCGGCCTTCTAAAGCTTAGGCCTGGAACTTGCATAGTATCACTTCCACCATATTCTGTCAGCTAAAGTGAGTCCCAGGGCCTGCTCAGACTCAAGGAAGAGAGCTATTCAAGGGTATAAATACCTGGAGGTATGGTTCACTGGAGGCTATCAAATGTAACACACTGCCATATAATTCTAAGGTTTTTGCTTATTAAATAAAACTATACTCCAGGGGTGCTTGCCTCAGTCCGTAGAGCATGACCCTTAATCTCAGGGTTATGAGTTCAAGCCTCATGCCGGTCATGGAGCCTACTTTTTAATAAAATGAGAAAAAATGAAATAAATAAAATACTTCCAAAATAAAATAAAATAAAGTAAAATAAAATAAAATTATGTTCCATTCCACATTCTGTATAGAGCCTCTTACCTAGGGAAAAGTTTCAATGACTTGTGAAGCCATCTTTTCTCTCCAGCCCTGATCTTTTCAAAGGTTGTTTTTTGTATCATCAATTGAAAGAGAGTATGAGTTGTTATTTTAAGACAGCCTGAGAAATTACTTCCTTTTCATTAGCCTGAGAAAATTCTAGTCTTCTTGTACCCACCCTTGAAAATGCTCTTTTCAACACACTGTACTTAAACTATAAGCATCCCAACCTATTAAACCTAGATTATAAGCATGATAGGAAAGGGGTTATTAGCAGTAAGATTAAAGCATTCATACTTAACTACATGATGATCTATCAGAGTGATATTATTTTGCAAAAGTAAGTGAATTATAATCTATATGTAGTATATTCATTCATTTGTTCATCGATTTTTAAAGTTTTTATTGAGCACACTAATGGTTAGGCCTTGTGCTAGGTTGTGGTGTATACAACCATCACTTTGTCCTTAATGTAGGACTGTAGTCCTTTATATGACCCTGACCCTACAGAAAACAAAGACTGCAGGAGAGCAAATATTTTCAGTGGACTGAGAAAAAAGGTAGGAATTTAGTTCTCATAAAAGTATTGAGCCATGAGAAAATGAATACTTCTACAAATTTTAGGTTGACACTATGGTTTGATTTATCCAGACTATTTAAATCAAATCATTTTATTGATAAGAAAGTAATATCAGAATGTTATGAGAACAACTGATTCTATCCTTCAAAAAGTATGACCAGAAAATACTAAATATGTGGTCAATGCCAGGGGCTACAAGATGTCACCTGACAAATTAGCACATCTTCTTCATATTAATTTTAATTTAACATTTTCAGACAAAAATGCTTTAACTAATAAGTACTTTAAAACATAATTGTGATCTCAATACAATAAAACTACAAAATATTTTAAAGGCCTTTAGAGGTGAAAATTAAAACACTCAATTAAACAACACTTAGGTGAAAGTGGAAGTAAAACCACAAAAGCAGGATTTCTAAAAAGTAATAATGAAACCATTACCTATGAGAAGTTATAGGATACATTACAGCAGTGATCAGAGGAAAATTCATAGCCTTAAATACCTATATAAATAACAATAAAAGACAGAAAACAAGTGAATGAAATGTCAACTCCTAACAGCTAGAAAACCAACAACTAAATCAACCAAAAGAAAGCATAAGGAAAGAAGTGATATATATTAATTAACAGGGGGGAAAGACCCAGAAAAATAGTATAACTAATAAGTAGATGAAAATAATACTTCCTTGGAAGTGAAGGAAAACACTAGCTAACCTAAACAAGAAGACAAAAAGCCATGAATAAATAAAAAAAGAAAAATGAAAAGTTTTAAAAGGGAGGAAATTTTTTAAATCCTGAGAGACTATGCTCACAATCCTTTACAAATAAAACTGAAAACTTAGATGAAATGGATAACTTCCTAGAAATACAATTTTACAAAATTGACCCTAGTAGAGAGAAAATGCTTAAGCAGACACATTTCCATAGGAATATTAAAGACTATTTCAAAGACCTACCCCATAAAAAATCATCACACTCAGATGATTTCACAGGGGATTTCTACCAAACTTACAAATTTGAATAATCCCAATGCTATATAAATTATTCCAGAGCATAGAAAATAGAAACCTCTAAGTTTTTTATAAAGATTAACATTTATACTTAAACCTAATAAATATAGCGCACACCAAAAACCTAAAGATCAGTCTCACTTATGAATATTGATGCATAAAAAACCCACAAAACACCTCACTTAAAAATATATCATGATCAAGTGGAATTTATTTTGGGAATGCAAAAATGGTTTGGTGTTAGGAAATCCTTTAATATAATTCACTATAATAGTATAAGAAGAAAAGTTAGAGGTGCCTCAGTTGGTTAAGCGTCCGACTCTGGCTCAGGTCACGATCTTCAAGTTTGTGAGTTGGAGCCCGGCGTCAGGCTCTGCCCTGACAGCTTGGAGCCTGGAGCCTGCTTCAGATTCTGTGTCTCCCCCTCTCTCTGCCCCTCCCCTGCTCATGCTCGCTCTCTCTCTCTCTCTCAAAAATAAATAAACATTTTTAAAAATGCAAGGAATCAAAGTTACATGATTGTTTCCCTAAATGCCACAGAGGCTTTTGATAAAATTCAATATTCATTCTAATATTCAATAAAATAGGAAGATAGATATTTCCTTTATGTAATAAAGCACACCTAAGTCCAAAAGCCAGCTTTTTATTCAACTGGAAAACACTAGAGATGTTACCACTAAAGTAAAGTATATGGTAAGGATGCCAACTATCTCTACTACTATTTAATACAGTATTGGAAGTAGCAGCCGATGAAATTAGACAGGTAGAAGCAATTTGAGGCGTAAGAATTGGAAAAATGGAAGTAAAACGATCTATGTAGATGATATGATAGTAGACCCGCAAAACCTCAGAGATTCAATGATAAAACTTAAATAATAAAATAATTCAACAATACAGCAGGATATAAAACTAGCCTACAGAGGATTGCCTGGGTGGCTCAGTGGGTTAAGCACCTGACTTCGGCTCAGGTCATGATCTTGCAGTTCATGAGTTTAAGTCCCATGTCAGGCTCTGTGCTGACAGCTCAGAGCCTGGACGCTGCTTCAGATTCTGTCTCTCTCTCTCTCTCTGCCCCTCCCTGCCTGCATTCTGTCTCTCTCTCTCTCTTATTTTACACAAATAATAGCCAATTAGAAGAGATAATGAAAACAAAAGCCTCATTGACAACAGCAACAACAACAAAGATAAAATACTTGTGTATTAAAAAGAAATGTGTTAAAGTTCTATGAGGAAATCTTTAGAACACTTATGAAAGATGTAAAAGTATACTTTATGGAAAGACATCCCTTGTTTTTGGAAAGTATGCCCCATCAAAAGATGTCACATATCCCTAAATTATCTCTAAATGTAATGCAATCCAATAAAAATGCCATTAAGCCCCGAATAGCCGAAGTAATGTTGAAAAAGAAAGCCAAAGTGGAGGCATAATAATTCTGGACTTCAAGTTGTATTAAAAGTTGTATCATCAAGACAGTATGGTACAGGCACAAAAAAGAGACAAATAGACCAAAGAACAGAATAGAGAACCCAGACATGGACTCACAAATGTATGACCAACTATTATTCGACAAAGCAGGCTAGAATATCCAACGGAGAAAGACAGTCTCTTCAGCAAGTGGTGCTGGGAAAACTGAACAGCAACATGCAGAAGAATGAACTTGGAACACTTTCCTATACCATACACAAAAATAAACTCATAATGGATAAAAGAACTAAATGTAAGACAGGAAACCATCAAAATCCTAGAGGAGAAAACAGGCAACAACCTCTTTGACCTTGGCCACAGCAACTTCTTACTAGACATGTCTCCAGAAGCAAGGGAAACAAAAGCAAAAATGAACTATTGGGACCTCATGACGATAAAAAGCTTCTGCACAGAGAAAGAAACAATCAAAATTAAAGACAATTAATGGAATGGGAGAAGATATTTGCAAATGACATATTAAACAAAGGGTTAGTATCCAAATTTATATTTTAAAAAACTTATCAAACTCAGCACTCAAAAAACAAATAATCCAGTGACGAAATGGACAAAAGACATGAATAGACACTTTTCCAAAGAAGACATCCAGATGGCTAACAGACACATGAAAAAATGTTCAACATCACTCATCATCAGGGAAATACAAATCAAAACCACAATGAGATACCTCACACCTGTCAGAGTGGCTAAAATTAACAACTCAGGCAACAACAGATGTTGGTGAGGATCAGGAGAAAGAGGAACCCTTTTGCACTGCTGGTGGGAATGCAAACTGGGGCAGCCACTCTGGACAATATTATGGAGGTTTCTCAAAAAATTGAAACTGGAACTACCCTATGAACCAGCAATTGCACTACTAGGTATTTATCCAAAGGATACAAAAATGCTGATTTGAAGGGGTACATACACCCAATGTTTATAGCAGCGCTATCAACAAGAGCCAACACACATACACATAAAATGGAATATTACTTAGTAATCAAAAAGAACAAAATCTTGCCATTTGCAACAACATGGATGGAACCAGAATGTATTATGCTAAGTGAAATTCAGTCAGAGAAAGACAAATATCATATGATTTCACTCCTATGTGGAACTTAAGAAAGAAAAATGGTTGAACATAAGGGAAGGGGAGGAAAAATAAGAAACAGAGAGGGAGGCAAATGTAAGAGACTCTTAAATACAGAGAACAAACTGAGGGTTGCTGGAGGGGTTTTGGTTGGGGGGATGGGCTAAATGGGTGATAGGCATTATGGAGGACCCTTGTTGGAATGAGCACTGCCTGTTATATGTAAGTGATGAATCACTAAATTCTATTCCTGAAACCATTATTGAACTGTATGTTAACTAGCTTGGATTTAAAGAAAATAAAAAATTAAAATAAGTACCGTAAGTTTTTGCTTCTGGAGCTAGACAGGTTGATTTTAAATTTCACCTGTATTTTAAAATATAAAGTACACAAGAATAGCTAGAAAAACTGAAAAAGAAAGGCAAGGAGAGAGGACTAGCCCTAGTGGACACTAAAACATACTATAAAGCTCTATAATTAAAACAGTATAATATTAGAACATAAATAGACAGACCAGCACAAAAGAATAGGAAATCCAGAAACAGACCCAAGTCTATACGGAAACTTAGCAATAGACTATATATTCAGGATAAATTCTCAGAAGTGAGATTGATGGGGCAAAGGGTAAATAAAGCTACTTAAAAACACTTTTAGGTACTTTTAGGTGGTAGAAATTTTTAGATATTATTGCCTATTTTTCCATGGTCTCACCAACAGTATGTATTATGGAGCTTTCTATTTTTGCCATTTAGATAAGTGAATGTGGTATCTCAGTCCTGTTTTAATTTGCATTTTCTTATTAAGAATGACATTTAATTTAAGAGCTAGTTTTCATATTTTTATACTTATATTCTTATTAAGATAATTTAGATACATTAAACTGTACACATGTTAAGTGTTCAGTTCAATGAATTTTGACAATTGAATACACCTGTGCAAGCACCACTCAGAACAAGATGTTGAGCATTTCCATCACCCTAGAAAGCTCCCCTGTGTTCCTTTCAAGTCAATTCTCCCACTATCTCCAGAAACAACAACGTTTTCTGATTTCTATCATCATAGATTAGCTTTGCTTATTCTTGGACTTTGTATAAATGGGATGTACAGTGTACACGACATGCATGCCTAATTTTTGTGTGTCTGATTCTTTTACTCAACATAATTTTTTAGATTCAACCATTAATCCACATTGAGCATTAGTTCATTCCTCTTTTTTACGGAGTAGAATTCTATCCTATGGATATAACACAGTGTTGGCAAGATTAAATTTTATCTTCTATATAAATATCTATACTATATATCTATCTCACTGTTGAAGAGGAGAGTTGCAAAATATGGAAAGGGAGAAGAATAGAATGAATCCTGTAGCGTTTTCTTAGAATTGAGGCTAACAGTATGATCTCACGGTTTTTAATATGTGTAGACAGACATAGAAATAGCTACAGATATGTGGGGGTGTATGTGTGTATGCGCATGTCTATACATATATGTATTCCCAGGTTCTGTTCTATTGATTGTGGAAGCAGTGTGATTTCAATAGTAATGGGTACACCCGCCACCTATACTTCAATTTCTAAACACCAAAAAAAGAAATCAGGGCTCCTTGGGAAAATGACGGATTCCACGGCAGGCAGAGAAAATACAATGTCATTCTGGAGCATCTTCTGACAGACACTAAAGACACTTTCAAAAGCTGATGTGGCCATCTCAAAAGGACAGAGGAGCCACTGTGAAGGTACTTTCACTGGCCAGATTTCAGACAATATGAGTGGCAGTATGAATAAAAATAGAAATGGGTTATAACACATCAAATTTTAAAAGTCCACTACTCCATATTGCTAATAAAAATAAAAATTAGTATTGGGTGGAGAGAAAGCTTCTTTTTTAACAGAATAATACCAACTAATATGTGTGGAAGAAATAGCAGAAATAGAAAAATCACCATTTTACAATCACCATAGTAATAACTGGCTCAGACAAAAATCACCGTAGGGTGGAAGGTTGTTGGAAAACAGGATATTCACACAATCGTATGCGAATTACTTATTAATTACACAAGGAAAATGTACTGTTATAATGGTAGACTTGGCAGGTACTAGATAAACCAAGCGATCAAAGTGAACACTGCCAATAACTGCACACACTGATATCATGTGCCCCTGAGGTAATGCACTGAGAAGTACATGGTATTCCATCCAAAAACGTTGAATCTCGTCACAAGGAAAGACTCAGAGTTCCAAATTAAGGAACATTTTGCCACTGGAGTTTGGGATCCAAAAATATCAATGACATGAAAGACAAAAAAGAAGGAAACTAAAGCAATAAGACAACAAAATGCAATGTGTCATGCCTGATTGGATTCCAGGCCGGCCTGGGGGAAATTACTTTATAGGACTTTACTGAGACACTTGGGGGAATTTGAATATAGACTGTATGTTAGATAATAATATCACAACCATGTTCCATTTCTTGAGCACATCAATTAGCTAGAGGTTATGTGGGAGAATGTCTTCTTTGTAGTAATAAGCGTCCGGGGGTAACGTGTCATCATACCTGCAACCATCTCTTAACTGGTTAAGAAGAGAGAAAGGAAATATTTTTATTTTTGTGTGTGTCTCTATCTTTCCATATATGTGTGTGAAGAGAGAGAAATCAAACAGATGTGGCAAAATGTTAACAGTTGTTGAATCTGAAAGAAAATGGATGTTGATTATACTATTTTTTCAACTATTCTGTACATTCAAAATTTTTCAAAATGAAAATTTGGGGGGAAACCATAATATTTTGCATTAAATGGGTACAATATAGTTCAAGATATTTTCTTCATTAGTAACAGGAGACTTTCAAAAGATGTTTAGACTGACTGTGCCTGCTTTGAACTAGACCCTACATGCAAGGAAATAAAAACTCACGATCTTCAAGATTACTTGAAGGTGAAAGGCTCTTCAACAGAGAGGGTTAAGAAGGTTTGCCTGGGGGATAGGCTGCATCTTTTTGGAGCTAGCTGGCTGCCTGTGCTTGGAGCAGATCAGGGTCATGGCTGGGAACAGACACGTATTTCATCCCCACAGCCATCCCTTCCAGATCTTCTGGCAGTGGCCACCATTCCTTCAAGGAACTGCTGCCTCCCCCTCCAGGTGCTTCTGTTAGCACAGAACTCTGTCCCCTGGCCAAAGTTAGATTGGTCAACAACATACCCCAGCCTCGTGGCCACAGTGATTAGCCCAGGGAATGGTATGTGACCTTAGCTGGGCCAATCAGGCTCCTTTCCTAATACTTTATTTGTGGATGCTTGGAGAGAATAATCTCTTACTCTTCCCTGGGATCATTTGGACAGGATCGTATAAACCTGGGGCTGCCTGTAACCAGCAACCAAAACTGCAGCCCATCACAGTCAGTAGCTGTGCTGTCTTATGGGGTGAGCCTCGGGCAAAATGGGAGGGGGTCCACTTTGCTTCAGGCTCCTTCAAGTTACTGCCACCCTGTGGTACCAGTTCCCTCCAGGTGATCTTCTGGCTTCTGGGTCACCTGGTCCTGGACACAGGCAACATCTTATACTACAGACCAATCTCTATTTTGTAGACTATGTGGCACACAGGAACATACACACACACACACACACACACAACACACCTTTGCAAAATGCCTTCTTTTTAAAAAACTTATTATTTATTATTTAATAATTTAATTTTTATTTTATTATTTTAATTATTTTACTGCTTTTATTTAATTATTTTTTAATTTATTTTGAGAGAGAGTAAAGAGGAGGGACAGAGAAAAAGGAGAGAGAGAATCCCAAGCAGGCTCCGCACCATCAGCACAGAGCTGGACGTGGGGCTCCAGCTTACCAACCGTCATCATGACCCGAGCCAAAATCAAGAATCAGACGCTTAACAGACTGAGCCATCTAGGTTCCCTGTAAATTGTCTTCTTATTTGTCAAGTCCTTGTATTCTCATATGTCTTTTTTTTTTGGATGGAAGCCACCCATGAGGAAGACCTGGAGCATGGCACTGTGGGAGGGCGCATCCCAAACATCACACTGGCTGCCTAAATCTCCCCAACAGGCTTTTAAACAGAGCTCACTGGGTCCCTTTCCTTGAGATTCTGAAGAAAAGCTGTATTTTTACCAAGTCACTCAGGCAATTGGAATGCCTACTCCAGTTTAGAAAACACTGCAAGGGTAGGCAGCGATATCACGGTGACTGGGGCTCAAAGCTGTTTCTCAGGGAGCATTTAGATGAGTGGGGATGATAGGCAATTCAGCTAATCATCCGATGTAGCAGAAATCAGCGAGGTGTCCAAAGAGAACACTACAGAGAGCCAGCTGAGGAATTTAAAGCTAACCGGAACTAATGTGTCACTTCGTCTTGCTGACAGGTGCTCATGGCTTTCCTCTTCTAGTTACCTGGCCTGCTTTGTGTCTCAAAACAGCCTTCAGAGGAAAGACCAATCTGACTCTTTCACGGCAAGTTTACATTGGAGGTTGGGGAAATCAGGTTATTTAGGGTGCTACTGCCAGTGTCTTTGGGGGGAGGGACAGTGAGTATGCGAGCGCAGGTGTGTGTGCGCTTGTGGTATGTATTTGGGGGAAGGGCTGTGTCTGTTTTGGTGTATGTATTGTAGAAGTGGTGTGTTGTATATGTATTGTATACTGTGTTGTGTAAGTGTGTGTGTGGTCTGTTTTGGGGGGTAGAGTTATGTATGTGGTTTGGTGTATGTATTGTGGAGTGTGGAGGAGGGTGTGTGTGTATTATGTATCGTGTTGTACGACTGGATGTGTGTTATGTATGTGGTGGGTGTGTTGTAGTGTGTGTGTTGTCTGTGTGATGTGGTGTGTATGTGGTATGCATTTGGGGGTAGTGCTGTGTGTGTGGTTTGGTGCGTGTACTGTGGTATGGGGTATGTGTGTGTTACGTATTCTGTTGTGCAAGTGGGTATGTGGTGTGTTGTACATGTGTTGTGTTGGTAGTGAGCGTGGTATCGTTTCTGTGTGTGTGTCTGTGTGTGTACAGTCTTACCCAGGGTTACATGTGTTCACCCCAGCCTTTCAAAACAGGTGTTCTCAGCAAGGAGAGACCATGGATGAAACTGTATAAAGCTCTAGGTGACCTCTGTCAAATCAGAGTGTGCCATTTTTAGCAACTTTGCAAATAAAAAGCGTACTGTATTGTAGTCATAATAACTGTAGCTTATTGACATGCCAGCGAACACAGCTGGGTTTTGTACCTTCTCATTTCATCTTCTCAAGAACCCCATGAAATAGTGCTTTTATCCTTATTTTACGGAGACGGAAATGGAGACTTAGAGGGGTCAGTACCACTTTTCCTCTTTCTTTTTTAATGGGTATTTGCGAGTGATCCCTAATAGATGCTACAACCAAGTGTACATCAATTAAATTGTAAGATTTTTCCTCAACTGTCATTTGACAAACATTTACTGAGTATCTCTTATATGCATAGTCCCTGCTGGGTGTTATAAGATCGAAAAATATCATAAATAGCTCTTCTCTATGAAGCAGCTAATTTAGTCTGAAGGTGTAATCATAAAAGGATATTTTCGTGAGCCACTTTCCTTATTTGTCTTTCTCTTTTATAGCAATTATCAAACTGTATTTGGACTTATTCTACTCCTCCTTAGTCCCTCAGGGATAAAGAACTCTATTTCACTCACCTTTGGATTCCTAGACAATAGCAGGTGCCTAATTAATGTTGGCTGAATAAATGAACTGATAATCTGGGAACTGGAAGGGATGAATAAACGTTCTAACCCTCCCCTTATTCAGGTGCGGGAGGAACTTGCAAATGAACCGAAACCCAGAAGAGAAAATAGCTATTACTCAACAAAGAAAAGTTTTCAAAATAGTGTATGTTCCAGACGCAACCATTGTGAGGTAGTTCTTAACCAACTTCCAAAAGGTCCCATGCGATGTTAATAAGTATTTCTTTTAAAAAGCAAAAAGAAAGAAAAAAATCCACAAATACAGTGGAGAAATGCAGGGTTAACTAGGCTTAGAGGATTTCTTTACTGCAGGAGCTCTCAGGGCCCATAAGAGACAGCTGTGCACTCAGTATAAACCAAAAAATGCAGATGGAGAATTGAAGAACAGACTGTATATGGTAAGGCATATTTTCTAAATTTATTTGCCAGTGGATTCTTTGGGGAAGGAATGGGGGGAATAAAAAAGAAGAATTAACTGCAAGGCCGGAAATAGGGTTAGGCAAGGGAGGCACGGAGGACACAGCATTTAAGAAAGCACCCACTTGCACAAAAGCACTTGAGCAAGAGTGGTGTCCCTTTGGTTTTCTATCCCAGGCGCCTCCCTTGTTACACCCCAGCCCCAGAGCAGAAGAAACACCTGCCACCACCACGGAAACAAATCTCCCATGAACACAGTCTGGGAAACTTTGTGTGGCCATTCCTCAATGGCAGCGTTGAGTCAGGGGTCATCATTCTGAAGAAGACGACAAACGTTTCTGGATTTTCTTTTACACATTTTGTAGAGAATCTGGCTCAGCGTTGGAGTCATCGTCTTTTCCTGGCCCTGCCCCAGAGCCGAAGCCTTCTGTGGACATCTGGCCAAGGGCATCGGAGCCTGGCTGGTGTTCTGAAAGAGCCAGGCTGCCCCTTTGAGCTAATTCAGGGAAAGGAAGTTTAAATGGGACTCATCTGTTCCACATACCAGAACTCACTGGTTGCTGCTTCTTTCATTCTTGAAAGCAACACAGACTAAGAGGAAGTCAATAAAAGATCCCTTAATGACAATTCCCAAAAGACAATGTCTGGCACTCAATAAATTGAATGAATGAGTGAGTGAATGCACGAATGGAAGAGATGCCAGGGAAAGAATTACAGAAATAACAGGTGACAATCAGATAGAGGCCCCTCACTTCTTTTCAGATTCTTTGCTTAAATCTTTGCTCTCTTCCATTTGTACAGTCTCCTCATTGATACCCCTCCCAACATAAAGTCCTGTTTGATCTTAGAGCTAATGACTGAAGCTGGGTGGGGCAACAAGCCCAAGTACAAATCATTTGTTCAAGAAAGCGTGTACAAGGGCATTTGAGTGGCTTAATCCGTTAAGCATCTGACTTCAGCTCAGGTCATGATCTCACAGTTCATGAGTTCCAGCCCCGAGTCGGGCTCTGTGTTGACAGCGTGGAGCCTGCTTGAGATTCTGTCTCACTCTTTCTCTGCCTCTCCCCTGCTTGTGCTGTCTCTCTCACAAAATAAATAAATATAAAGTTTAAAAATATATATATGTACTACTGAGTTCAGTGTCATCTTAAATCCTGGGCTGTCGTTTGTTTTTGTTTTTGTTTTTGTTTTTTAAGTAAAAATACTTCATGGTAAACTCAAAGCAAATAAATGTCGCAAAATACATAGCTTTTAAATACCAAATTGTATGGTAACCATACCCATTCAGGTGGCATGCTGAAGTATTAGGTAATAAACAAAGCTTCATTTCGTTGTTTATTAATCTAATTAGACTGTAAAACAAACAAATAGTATTTAATAGTTCTACATCATAGTCCAGTTCATGAAAGAATTAAAAAGCAGAAAGAACGTATTTGCAGAATTAAAATGGTTACTGCATTCACTAAATTATCACTATGCTCCTGGAGCAATAACTCTGGTTTCCTGAGAGTTGGCACCAGGAGTCCATACTCCAGGTCTATAAAGCAGAAAGAATCATTGTGTTTCTTGGGATTTCATCTGACTCATTGGTGTAAATGGGGGCTATGCCTGCATTGTTACAGGACATGATGAATTTGTCCTGCCCCTCATAAATTTTCATATATTCCTTTCGGTACTTGCATTATTATTAGATCAGACCATTTAAGTAATGATATACACTTTCCCTCAATGACTGAACATTCCAGTTAGCACTTAGATGTTAATAAGTATATTCAGTGCTTTCTACAATCAAGTGATTGAATTGATGAGGATCCATGCAATGTACCCAGCCTCTAAGGTCACAAAACCTTACCCTCCAGATGGCAGACACTGGAGGTCAAAGGCTGCCAATTTCATGGGCTGCTTTTGCATTTTATCACTGCATACTTTTCAGGAACCCTTTCACAGCAGCACATAACAGTGAACAGAAAGGAACTACCTTTCGGGGCATCTGGATGGCTCAGTCGGTTAAGCGTCCGATTCTTGATTTCTGCTCAGGTCATGACCTCACGGTTCCGTGAGTTCAAGCCCTGAGTCAGCCTCTGTGATGACAGTGAGGAGCCTACTTGGGATTCTCTCTCTCCCTCTCTCTCTCTCTCTCTGCCCCTCCCTTGCTCACGTGCTGGCTTGCACTCTCTCTATCAAAATAAGTAAATATGCATTTAAAAGAACAAAGTACCTTTCTGGATGAATAGAAACTTGAATTCTACTCCTGAACATTTGGTGATGTTAGTTAGGGAAAATTATTGAACTTCTCAAAAGCCCAAGGAAGCAAATGTTTTCTACCTTTCGAGGATGTCATTGGCATAACATCTTTGTAAACAAAGATCCTTGGTCTTTTGCACCAAGACAAAAACTTTTTGTACCAAATGAGGAGGGAAATACATCTGTTGGGTTAGGGTTAGCTTGATTATAGAGGGAGGAAAACAGCGTGGGCGTTAATTCTATATGGACTACTTTGCTGCCTCAGTTCTAGTGAGTCACACTGTACCTCAGCTCAGGACAGTCTCCAACCCAACAGGGTCAGTGTTTAATCGGTCACACCATTGTGCATGGCTGCTTATCCCCAATTGATCTCAGTGTGGTGTCTGCTGTCCTAAGATTTCAGTATTAATATAATAATGAATACCTGCCTCAGGTAATTGACCAGGCCTGACTTGTCTCATGCTGATGATGGCACTGTACATATTGAGCCTTTCTTTTTAAACACTTTTAAATAAAATTACTCTTTTTGAGAAAAAGAGAGAGAGTGGTGGGGGGCAAAGACAGAGAGAGTCCCAAGCAAGCTCTGAGCTGTCAGCACAGAGTCTGATGACATGTGGCTCCAACCCACGAACCGTGAGATCATGACCTGAGCTGAGGTCAAGAGTAGGACGCTCAACCAACTGAGCCACCAGGCTCTTGAGTCTTTCTAAATTACCATAGGTGGTTAGTCACCTTAGTGTCAAAAGGTATCCCTGTAGGCAAAGTGAGCTGAGGAAGGTGAATTATTAACAGACATTCTACGGTATTGAAGGTGATTGAGTTGAGCTCATAACAAGTGACAAAGTACCAATAAACACCTCAGTATAATATTAGCAATCTTGGAGAAAAAATGAACCAAGGAGACCGCACCAAAATAAAAAGTTTCTGCATAGAGAAGAAAACAATCAGGAAAACTACAAGCCAACCAACAGAATAGGAGAAGGTATCTGCAAATGACATATCTAATAAAGAGTTAGTATCCAAACTCTATAGAGAATTTATCAAACCCAACCCCAAAAAAACAAATAATCCAGTGATGAAATGGACAAAAGACATGAATAGACACTTCTCAAAGAGGCCTTCAAGATGGCTTACAGACACATGAAAAAAATGTCCAACGTCATCATCATCAGGGAAATACAAATCAAAACCACAATGAGATACCACCTCACACCAGTTAGAATGGCTAACATTAACAACTCAGACAACAATAGATGTTGGCGAGGATCAGGAGAAAGAAGAACCCTTTTGTACTGCTGGTGAGAATACAAACTGGTGCAGCCACTCTGGACAACAGTATGGAGGTTCCTCAAAAAATTGAAAATAGAACTAGCCTTTGACCCAGCAACTGCACTGCTAGGTATTTATCCAAAGGATGCAGGTGTGCTGTTTCAAAGAGGCACAGGCACCCCAATGTTTATAGCAGCACTATCGACAACATCCAAAGTATGGAAAGAGCCCAAAAGTCCATCAAGAGATGAATGGATAAAGATGTGGCATATATACACAATGGAGTACTACTCAGCAATCAAAGAGAATGAGATCCTGCCATTTGCAACTACGTGAATGGAACTAGGGGGTATTGATCTAAGCAAAATTAATCAGTCAGAGAAAGACAAATTTCATATGATTTCATTCCTATGTGTAATTTAAGATACAAAACAGATGAACATAAGGGGAAGGAAGCAAAAATAATATAAAAACAGGGAGGAGGACAAAACATAAGAGACACTTAAATATAGAGAACAAACTGAGGGTTGCTGGAGGGGTTGTGGATGGGGGGAATGGGCCAAATGGGCAAGGGGCATTGAGGGGAGCGCTTGTTGGGATGACCACTGGGTGTTATATGTAGGGGGTGAATCACTGGATTCTATTCCTGAAACCATTATTGCACTATATGCTAACTAATTTGGATGTAAATTTAAAAATTAATTAATTAACATGGAGATAATCAGATAATCCAGCCCTCGGGTGCCACTACATCTCCTCTTGTGTCACGCATGAACCTTAAATCACAAAAGACTTGTATCTAGCCTTAGGGCATGGCAAGCCCCTGCCCACCTCAGGGCTTTTTCCCTTATGGTCCTTTCTATGGAATACCCTTCTCCTGGCTGGTCTCTGGTATTTGGCTCCCTCTGATCACTTCGTCTCAGCTGGCACTTTGATCTCACACTTTCAGCCTCCAGAGCAATGAGAAAATAAATTTCTCTTGTTGCAGCTACCCAATCCATAGTATTTAATATGGCAGCCCAAGCAGACGAATTCAGCATTCAATAAATCTGTGTTGAATGAACAAACATATAATCTCCTATAATCAAGAGTTAACTACATTTTATAATATGAATAGTCCTGGATGATTTTTTTTTTTAAATAAAGTGTTCGGTGGCCAGAATTTCATACTGTATTTATTAGGAGCTTTATTAAATACAACTTGTCTTTTTTCTTTGCTACTCTTATCACAAATCCCTATTATTGCTAAACTATTTAAAAAGATACATCCAGGCAAAGCCCATCCAGGCACAGCTGGCCACCGGATCAGATGTCTTAACTTACTGGGCTCATCTGTCAAACAGCTTTCATTTTATTTTATTAAAAAAAAAAAAAAAACTGGCCAATTGTTTGAATTGTTCAAAAGTCTCAGCACCCTGTAGACAAAAACCACAGAGCACTGAACACCTCCATGGAACTGCCTGACTCTTTGTGGAATGAATTTATATAGGTTAATTCTAAAAATTTCCATGACTTTGCTTAGATTCTAAGGGAAGATACTTTAAAAATAGGTCTAGGGGTGCCTGGGTGGCTCAGTCGGTTAAGCGTCCAAGTTTGGCTGAGTTCATGATCTCGCAGTTGCTGGGTTCGAGCCCCGCAGTGGGCTCTGTGCTGACAGCTCAGAGCCTGGAGCCTGCTTCGGATTCTGTGCCTCCCTCTTTCTCTGCCCCTCTCCTGCTCGCTCTCTGTCTCTCAAAATAAAATAAAGACATAAAAAAATATTTAAAAAATAGATCTAATCATATTTTTTCAGTTCAGTCACAATTCTTATAAACAATTCATATTCCTCAGAATCATCTATTTATTTATTTATTTTTGTTTTTAAGAGAGAGAGAGAGTACGTGGGCGTGCATGCATGGGGGAAGGGCAAAGAGAGAGAGGGAAAGAGAGAGAGAAATTGAGAGAGATTGAGAGAGAGAGAGAGAGAGAGAGAGGGAGGGAGGGAGAGAATCTTAAGCAGGCTCCACGCTCATCGAGGAACTCAACTTCCTGGCACGATCCCACAACCTTGGGATCATGACCTGAGCCAAAATCAAGAGTCAACCAACTGAGCTACCCAGGCACCCCTATTCATTTTTTAATATACTTAAAAGCTAAAACTTAAGATTTGCTTTGTTTATTAACAACAAAACAAAAGCCTATTAGGTTATTCTGGAAACTTCACCATGCTGGGAAAGGGCAACAACACAAGAGCAATGTTCTACTGGGCAAAAAGCTCAGGGCTCCTAAACTGTGACCTTGCTGCTGGTCTCAAAAGCAATGGACAATTTGAACACAAAACCCTTCCAGTCTTCGAACCTGAGGTCAACGTCAATACCTTTCACAGAGAAAATTCTGGTTGTATTGCTGATGTCCAAGTGATATCTGTGTGACTAAATGCTCAGATATGCTAAGCAATTCTTGGCATTCTACTAATAAAAATAAATAGTATTGACAAACATGGAGTCATTAGTATGTGCCTGTGATAGTCTTTTAAACATACTTAATTTGATCCTCACAAGGACCCTGTGAGATAGCTACTATTGTTACCCCATCTTACAGAAGAATAAACTGAGGCTTTAAGTAAGTCCCACAAGGCTTTCATCTTCATTGGTCTTACTGCTGCACCAAAGCACTGGTTCTAACTACTAACAATATCATTCTGCTTTCTTGGACCCCTTAATCTCATTTATCATTCACCACTTAATTAAGGCCTTACTCTTTGAGAACACTGTGCTAACTGCTAACTGCCTAGAGGTCAGCCTCAACTTTATCTTTGCCATTGAAGAAGGAAAGGGCACTGCTCAGGAAAAGGAATACGGTGGATAATATCTGAAGAAAACTGATTTAAGTACTTAAAAGAACAAATTATTTTCCAGTGAAAAAGCCCTTGTTTGTATGCAAAAATCATAGTAATTATCAATAGTTCTTGTCTACTCATTAAACAGCTGCCGTAAGGGAATAGCATGCAATAATTAGTTAGCCTAGTTCAAGTTACTTACTTGCTTCAAAGCAATAAAATTGCCGTCCACAAGCACCATGAGAGTATAATCATGAAAACTGTATTCACATAGCGTCTGGTACATAGAAAACTCTCAGTAAATATTTTTGATTAAGTAAATACTGCAATCCCTTAAATTCTCTTTAACTAGATGTCACCAAAACTTTAGATTACTTCCCTCTACATTTTTTTGAGTGGTAAAGTTTTATCAGATTAAATCTGCATCTTCAGCTGGTTTATAATTATTTCCCAGATTTCTCCATGCTTTCTTCCTCACAAGACAATCTGGACTGTAACCATCTTTGAGATTAGTACTGCATTTCTAAGTTCAGAAAATGAAGGAAATTTTATTTCCTCTTCTATTGACGCATTACTTAGTCCTGTAAATAACATAGGACCAAGAGCTAATAGCGGAGCTACAAAAATTCCATTTGTTAAGTCGCTTTTGGTGAAAACAAACCTACCTGGTTATTGGAAGGAAAAGGGGAGAAGGGGGACTCAGGTGCTAATTTGTAACCACTTAAATATTCTCTGCATTTGCCACCGGTGACTCCATATACACAGCCAAACTCTTGGCGGGCTCCTAGAGAGCTGCCCAAACCCTCCACACGTTATTTCTCCATCCTTCGCCCCTCGCAGCGCTGGTGTTCCCAGGCCTCAGGCAGAGAGCAGAGCCATAAAAGGCCTGGTTCACTCCTTGAATCATTTTTGGCTTTCACCAAGTCCAGGGATCTGCAAAGGACTGAGATGGACAAAAGGGCTGGAGGAGATCTCCAAAGGGGCAGATGCAGGGGGGCGAATGGCAAAGAGAGATCAGAAAGCTATCGCCTGGGCAGTAGAGAGGGGAGCGATTTCCTTCTGTTCTCACACCTGTTAGCTTGGGTTCGAAATACGGGTAGATCTCAAAATTGTCACCAGGGCTGAGATCTCAGACTTCGCTGAAGGGGAAGTCCTAATCTCACCCTGAAAACATTTGAAAGCAGCAGGGACATGACTAACTCAAGCTATGACAAAGCCCAGGCCCAGCTCAGTTATAGATCAGACTGACTCAGTCTTTGATCGAAGGAAGGGCTTGCTCTTTCTGGAGGTAAATACTTACTTTGTGTTCTACTTTGCTTTCCTACAAAATATGAAGCATGCAATAAAAAAATCTAAGACCTACAGAAAAACAAGAAAATGTGTCTTGCGGTTAATACAGAAAAGAAGCAATAGAAGCAGATCCATAAATAGGTTAGGAGTTGTTCTTCGAAGCAGACTCAATAGCAGAGGAAACTGAGCATTGGACAAGAAACTCAAGAAACTCAAGAAACAGAAACAAAGAATAAATAGGATACGTAGAAAATAAATACCAAGATGAGAGATTTAAACCCAACTGTATTAATGATTACCTCATATATAAATATATTAAATACTGCAGTAAAAAGGCTAAAATTGTCAGACTGATATAAAAGGGGTGGTTATTTCAAACAACCCAATGTGTAAATGGTGTCCCAGAAATAAGAGAAGAGAGACAACATGACAGAAGAGACCACTGAGGTTTTGTTGCTAAGACTTATCAAAACTGATGAAAAATACCAACTTACAGAACCAAGAAACAGCACATTCCAAAGAGAATAAATACAGAGAAAACCACACCAAAACAAACCATAGCAAAATTGCTGAAAAGCAATGGTAAGTGGTTAATCTGAAAGGGGATAAAAGGCATAAACATAAAGGATTGATGGTATAAATAACAGGTGACTTTTCACGGAATCAGTGGAGGCCAGAAGATAACAGAACATCCTTAAAGTACTAAGAAAAATATTGTCAAACCAGAATTTCATACCCAGTGAAAATATACTTCAAAAATGAAAGTAGAATAAATTCATTCTCAGACAGACAAAAGTTGAGAGAATTCATCTGCAGTCGACCAGCTGTGCAAGTAAAGTTAACATAAATGTTTTAGACAGAAGAGAAAGGACATCAGAGGGAAACTCAGCTGTACAAGAAGTAAAGGGCACCAGAAAGAGTAGATAGATGGGTGAATGATAAAGGCCTTTTTTTTTTTTTAACGTTTATGTTTTGTGGGGTTTTTTTGAGAGAGAGAGAGAGACAGAGTGTGAGTGGGGGAAGGGCAGAGGGAGAGGGAGACACAGTATCCAAAGCAGGCGCCGGGCTCTAGGCTGGTCAGCACAGAGCCAACAAGGGGCTCAAACCACAAACCTGAGATCATGACCTGAGCCGAAGTCAGATGCTTAACCGACTGAGATGCTTAACCGACTGAGCCACCCAGGCACCCCAAGACCTTTTTAAAGTAACATATATACATCTATATCTATTTACCTGCATGCATGATATTTTAAAATACTATTGAGTGTTTAAAGCAAAAAAAAAAAAAACCCAACAGTATATTATGAGGTCTATAATTTATGCAGAGGTAAAATATAAATTACAAGAGCACCAACTTAGAGGAGGAATAAATAGTATTATATTTTAAGATTTGTATACATCTATAAAGCTGTATAACAGTATTTATCAGCATATTATATGAATGTAGATTGTGATAACCTTAAGACATAGAGTATAATCTCTAGGCAGAAATTACCAAAGGATGGTCCCCAGATACACATTGTCATTGGCATGTGAGAACTTAGCAGACATACACTTTTTTTTAATTTACATCGAAGCTGGCTAGCATATAGTGCAACAATGATTTCAGCAGTAGATTCCTTAATGCCCTTACCCATTTAGCCCATTCCCCCTCCTACAACTCCTCCAGCAACCCTCTGTGTGTTCTCTATATTAAAGACTCTCTTATGTTTTCAGACATGTAAATTTTTGAGCTCAATCACAGACCTACTGAGTAAGAAACGTAAGAAACTCTAGGGGTATGGCCCAGTAATCTGTTTTAATAAGCCCTCTAGCTGTTTTCTAATGTATGTACAGTTTAAGACCCCCTGCTCAAGAGCAGCCAGTAGAACATACCACAGAGAAGTGTACTTAAAAACAGGAGATAAAACGGAATGATTAAAAAATGCAATAAACCCCAAAAGAGGTAGGAAAGTAGAAAGAGAAACAAAGAATAAATAGGACACAAAGAAAATAAATATCAAGATGGGAAATGTAAACCCAACTGTACTAATGATTACCTCTAACATAAATATGCTAAACACTGCAATAAAAAGGCAAAGATTGCCAGACTGATATAACAGATCCAACAACATTTGGCTTAATAATATACAATTCAGTTATAGAGACACAGATTGAAAGCATAAGAGTAAAGAAAAATATATCATACAAACACTAAGTATAAAAAAGCCAGTGTGGGGCACTTGGCTGGCTTAGTCTGTACAGCATGCCACTCTTGATCTCAGGGTCGTGAGTTCAAGTCCCATGTTGGGCATGGATCCTACTTTAAAAAAAAGGAAAAGCTAATGTGGTCATATTAATATCAGACAAAAATAAAAGAGTAATACTCGACTTCAGAATAAAAATAATACTGGAAGAAAAGAGGGGAAAATTTTAATAATAAGAATAAAATCATTGAAAAGACACACCAATCCTAAACATATTTGCAACTAATAATAGAGTTCCAAAATGCACAAAGAAAAAAAAAAGACAGAAATGGACAAATCTTCACTCATAGATGGAGAGGCTTTAATACTCCTGTCTCAGTAATTTTAGGACACAGAGAGGAAAAAAATCAGTAAAGAGGTACATTGGAACAGCACTGTCAACCCAACTCAATAAAATACCAACCTGATAAAATACTGCACCTAACTACAGAATATACATTCTTTCAAACCCACAGGGAACATACATCAAGATGGATTACATACTGGGTAATGAAAGACATCTTAATAAATGTCAAAGAATTAAAATCTATATAGAGTATATCTTCTGACCCAACAGTCATAAATTAGAAACCAACCTAAAAAGACACCTGGCATTACACACCTATTTGAACAAACTAAAATTAAAAATGGTGACAACAGCAAATGTTGAGAGGGATAAAGAGAAACTAGATCTTTCACACGTTGCCATTGTGAAGGTAAATGGTATAGCCTCTCCAGTAAATAGTTGGTCAGTTTCTTTACAAACTAAACATACATTACCATATGACCCAGGAATTATACTCCTAGGCATTTACCTCAGAGAAGAAAACTTATGTCCACATAAAAATATGTAGCAAAATGTTCATAGTGGTTTTATAATAACAAAAAATGGGAACAAATCAACTGTCCTTCCGTGGGTGAAGGGGTAAACAATCCATGCCACATCATGGAATACCACTTATCAAGATTTACTACTGATACACATGACCACCTGGATGGATCGCAAGAGATTATGCTGAGGTGAAAAAAATTTACACCCCAGAGGTTAAATACTACATGATTCCATTTATGTATCATTCTTAGAAAGAGAATATTATATAGAGATGGAGACCAGATTAGTGGTTGCCAGACATTAGGGAGGTGGGGGAGAAAGGAATGCGTATGACTACAAACGGGGAGCATGAGGGGACACTGTGGTAATAGACAGCTTTGCACCTTGACGGTGGCAGTAGTTACAGTAATTTACACATGTGATAAAACTGCACAGAACTAGACACACACACACACACACACACAAGTGCATGTAAAATGGGTGAAATCTGAAAACTGTCAGTAGATTGTGCACATGCTAATTTCCTTGTTTCAATATTGCGTTATATTCAGGTAAAATGGTGCCATTGGGGGAAACTGAGTGCAGGCTGCATGGAACTTCTCTATATTGTTATTGTAACTTCCTATGATTCTATAATTACTTCAAAAGAGAAAGAAAAAAGTTACCTGGAGAAATCACAAATATTTGGGAATTAAATAACACCCTTCTAAATAACCTAGGAGTCAAAGAAAACCGACAATAAGTATCAGAACATAATTTGACCTGAATGATAAGTAAAACACAAATCCTACTATTGTGGGGTTCTGTGAAAGTAGTGTTTAGAGGAAAAATTTTAGCTTTAAATGCTTATAAGAAAAAAGGTTTAAAATCAGCAGCATTACCTTACATCACAAGAAACTAGAAAAATTGAGCAAATTAAATCCAAAATAGCTAGAAGAAAGGGAATACGAAAAATAAGAGAGAAAATGTATCAAATACAAAATGAACAAACAATAGAGAAAATCGACAAAATCAAAATTGGGATATTTGTAAAGATTAATACAACTGATATAACTTTTAGTAAGATGATTAAGAAAAAAAAGGAAACACAAATTAACAAAAAAATCTTAAAGTATAAAAAGTGTTTATTACTATAGATCATATAGATACTAAAAGGATAAAACTTTATACCAATGAAATAGACAAATTTCTTAAAAAAACAAAAATTACCAAAACTGAGAAAAGAATAAAAACTATATATATCTGACATCTATTAAAGAAAACGTATACACAGTAAAAACCTTCCCCTAAAGAAAGTTCCAGGCCCAGGCAGCTTCTCATGCTATTTAAGAAAGAAATAGTACCGATCCTACCATAAAGTCTTACAAAAAAGAGAAGGAATATTTCCCAATTTGTTTTCCGAGGGCAGCATTAGTCTGATACTAAAACCTGACAAAGACTATGAGAAAAGAAAAACTACAGATGTATACCCTTCATAATCATAGACACAAAAATCCTTAGCTAATATTAGCAAAGCAAAGCAAAGCAAATCTGGAAATAAAAAAAAAGGATAATACACTGGTCAAGATAGACTTCTTCAGGAATTCAAGGCTGGTTTAACATTCAGAAGATTGTAATTCATGATATGAACAAAATGAAACAGAAAAACCATATGAATGTCTCATTGGATGCAGAAAAAGCATTTGACAAATTCAACATCTTTTCATGATAAAATCTCTCAGAGATCTAGCAATAGAAGAAAACTTCCTCCACTGAACGAAGGAACTGCATTTCACCAACATATAACATTATATGCATTGATGAAACTCTGAATATTTTTACTCCTACATTTGAGCATAAGGCAAGGATATCCTGAATGGAGACATTTATAACATTGAATTCAACCAGGGCCAGCAGCCTTATATAACATTTTTATAAGTGATTTGAAAGATCTTCACATATACAAATGCTACTGACTTCTTTCTGATGGGGACCAGCTAAAATTAAAACACATCACTAGTGGAGAGAACATGTTTTCAAATTGTAGGTCAGGATTTATTGGTGAGTTGTAAAATCAATTTGTTAAGTAAAGACAAGAATACTTGTTGAATAAAATTGACTAGACTAGCAAATATCAGAATTCATACATCAAGGGAATTTTGTTTCCTAAAATTTATGTCTGAAATACACTGAGCTGGCTTCTTCCTAAATGGTTTAAGTTTTTCTTTAAGTGAGCAATGGTTGCTCAGGAGTCAGAGAGAGATGGTGGTGGTGACTTACTGCTATAGCCTCCCTGGATTTGGCTGTCCCTGTTATTTAAATGTACTTGAAGTGTGTGCGTTTTTGTGTTTATTGGATCATGATATATAAAAATATGATATGTGAAATGTGATTTTAAAACTTTGAGGATTCATAAATAGACAAAAAGTGATGATATCTGAGCAAGAAAGGTGTGGATACATGCAGGGGGCTATGAGCTCTAACTTCCTAACAGGAAGGGACCGGGTAACAGTACAGACTCTTCCCAACACACAGCATCAGACCTTCAAAATGCTGAGTCTCAGTAGGAAAAGAAAAGAAAAATCCTGTCCTTCTCTGTACAGAATTATGTTTTCTCTACATGTAAAAGAGACAAAACAGAGGGGAAGGCTACCAAATGTCACAATTACCCAGTGCAGCTGCTCAGTGTTATAATGCACAACTCTAGAGGGTGCTCTAACACAGACTGCGATGTGAATGGCTCCCCCTAGAGTTGAACAGTACACAACCATTATAACCCTACCAGACAGCCAAGAATATAGTGATGAAGAGTACAAGCTCTGGAGCCAAACAAACCTAGGGTCTAATTCTAGATCTAATCTCCCGGGGCAAGTTATTTAACCTCCCTGAGCGTCAATTTCTTTAAGAGGACATACATATTCCTACTAATACCTAGCTCAATGCCTGGTATATAATGGTTCTCAATAAATCCTTGTTAAGTCAATGTAAAAATGAGCTAATACCTGCCTTATAAGGTGGTGATGGGTAAATGAGTTAACATAGACAAAGGTTTTTACAGACAGTCTAAAAACTAAAACAGCATTAAACAAGTATCTACAAAAGATGACAGACTGAAACTTTAAGATTCTCCAAGGAGGAAAGATGCAGGCTGGGGAGGAATTATTTTGTTTGCTAATGAAGAAAAACTTTGGTAAGGTAGAGATCTTTTCTTTCCTTCCTTCCTTCCCTCTCCCTCCTCCCCACCTCACCTCCTCCTCTCTTCCCCTCACCTCTTTCTTTCTTTCCTTCTTTCGATATTTCTTGAAGCTTGAGAATACATTGGGTACAAAAAGTAGGAAATGCATACATTTTATTTCCAACTGCAGAGCAGGTAACGACAAAAAGTATTGATAACATCAAAAGCATTCTGAGAATGACATTGAGCCTTGGAAACTCAAATGTTTGAGTTCAGGACTGGCATGGGGTGGGGAGTGGGGTATATGACAGTTCAGGGTCAAGTGTTCCTTCCTCCGCTAGTGCTTCTTTCCGGATGGAACTGTGGGTTTGATGCAATCATGACAATTCTTCACCCTTATTAAAGTGGCACAATGAAGCAGGTCGCCCTAGGCTGAAAGCACAAATCCAGGGCAGGCTGGTCCCCTCCTTCTGTGGCTCTACTGCCCACCTCCTGACAGGAAGTTGAATGCAGTCATTCCCTCCCTAAAGATGGCTGATAACCAGCAAAACTACATTCTGCGAAGGAAGGATCCCTGAGCCCCCAAGAGAGGTCACAAGCCAGTTAGCAGCTAGAAAAGGAGGCATTTCTCACACTTGCTAATGAGTTCGACGCTTGTGAAACATAAACAGGAAGTGGGAGCTCTCCAAAGCGACCTGGAGGAAATCCACTCCCAGTCTGGTCAAAGTGTGAATCCCAGTTCCCTGGGTTGTCAAGGACACTGCCAATTAAGACTGACACCCCCACACTGCGCCCGAGGCTAAACTTCACCCGGTCCCAGTGGCGACCCCGTTTTTTTTTCACTCCTTCCCACAGCCAGGCCACTCAGCAGCGGGGTGACTGACCCGAGGCGCGGTGGGAACGGCTTACAGTCATCTCTCAACTCCCCGAACTTGGAGGGCAGGGCAGCGCAGAGGTCAGTGAAATCCCCAGCCAGGCCTTATTTTAGTCATGAATTTCCACTGGCTCGCTCCTCTGACTACATCAGCGCGGCTCACACGGCGAGCTTGGAGTTTCAGCTGTTTTCCCTGCTTCGGGCTGAGTTAGAAGGTCACCGAGACCGGACTTTGCCGGCGGAGGTAGGTGGGGGCCCCCGCCCGCGCGCACTGCAGAGGTCTGGGGCCCCTCGCGGGAGGCCTTTCTGCGCCGAGCTCAGGGCAGTGAGTTAGCTTCTCCCCCCTCCTCCTCTTCCAAGGCATCTCGGTCCGTATTAAATTCATTTTGAAAAAACAAAACAAAAATCTTTTTTTTTCCTCTCCCAATGGCACCTCTGTAATTTTCCCAGGGCCGGCTTCCCCTCATTGCCCAATGGATCCTCTTCCCTGAGCCTCCTGTCAATTCAAGGGCGGGCGCTACTGGACTCCCCACCGTAGCTCTAGCAACGGGCACAACGCCTGGCACAGAGTAGGGGGCTCACAAATGTGTGTCGACAGAATGAATGGTAGGGTTTCAGTGTGATGGACAGTTTGTCCTAGTCTCTCTCTTCCCTTCCGCTCTGGGCGCAGACCGCCAACAGCGCCGCCCAAGCTCCGGGCAGGAGGGGCGGTGGCCCACCCTGGCGGGCACGCCGCGTCCCGGCCCCCGGGGTGAGGGGCTCGCAGCCGGCGGCCCTGCGGCCGGGCCCCGGCCACGTGAAGCGTCACGCCCGGTGCTGCTGCAGGGCAGGCGTCGCCGCCGCAGTTGTGTAATGTTGCAGCCGAAGGGGAGGCGACCCGGGAGCCTCTGCTCTGGGGAGGGCAGGGGAGGGAGGGAAAGCAGGGCACGGCGCCCGGTATCTTTCAGTGCTGGACTTGCCGAAGTGGGGTGGAGATAGGCACTGNCGCACCGCGCAGACGGCGCAGGGAGCACACACCGCCAGTCTGTGCGCAGAGCCGGAGCCAGAGGCCGCGGGGACACCATGCACGCCCCCAACTGAAGCAGCACCTCAAAGCCGCAGCGCCCGGCAGCCCAGCGGATTTCAGAGAGCTCGCACTCAGAGAAACCCTTGCGGAGAGACCTCCCGGAAGCCCCTTGCAGGACAGTCCTCACCCCGACGTTCCGCTACTGCAGACAGGAGTGCACAGTGACCCCGGCTCGCCGCGCCATGGAGCGGATCCCCAGCGCGCAACCGCCCCCCGCCTGCCTGCCCAAAGCTCCAGGACTGGAGCCCGGAGACCTACCTGGGTAAGTTGGCACTCCCTGGCGCCTTCAAGCCTCGGCTCCAGCCCTACGTTCTGCGCCGCTCTCAACTCGGAGCAGCTTCGGGCGCATCCGGGGGCTCTTACCCGCCCGGGCTCCTGCAGCCAGTGCGCACGCAAAGTCACGACCCTACCTGGCCCCTCTCCCTGCAGGATGGATTTTGCCCACATGTACCAAGTGTTCAAGTCGAAGAGGGGAATAAAGCGGAGCGAGGATAGCAAGGTAAGAACACCGCACCTCTCGGGACCCCAGCCCCTGGCGCGCGCTGTTTCCAAGAAAAGTTTTCTCAGTTTGAGCTTGGCGGGGGTATGCACGGTGTGGGCTCGGTGCTTCCATTAAATGCTTGGAGAAGAAGGGACAGAAAGTGGTTCTGGGTGTGACTTCACTGCCCCAACTCTTACCTCGCTGCGGGGTGAGGGAGGAGAGGGGCTTCATCACCCGCTTCCTCTGGCGCCCACCGCCTCCCCATGCGCCTCGCAGGAGACCTACAAACTGCCGCACCGGCTCATCGAGAAAAAGAGACGTGACCGGATTAACGAGTGCATCGCCCAGCTGAAGGATCTCCTACCCGAACATCTCAAACTTACAGTAAGTGAGAAGCTGGCCCTTCTCCAAGGCAGCTCTTCTGCCCAGAGGGCGGGCGGGGGTCACTCGCCGCCTGCAGGCCCCTCAGGGTACTGCACACCAGATGGCCGGCTCGGCGCTAGCGGGAGGCTCTGTTTCGGGGTACCCTTCCCCAGCCCTGGAATTTTCGGGCGGCCTCAGCAAATGAAGTGAGAACGGCTTGGACTTCTCCAAGTTGGCTCCGATACCAACTGGGCTTCGTTTTCAAGAGTCTAAGCCTTTCCTTTCGGGTGATTTTCAGGGTTCTTTAGTTTTGCTGACTTGGGTAAAAGCAAGCAAGACGCAGATTTTCTTTACCCCCTTCTCTCCGCCGTTTCCTTTTTAAAAATAAAGAGGACTTGTTTTGGTGCGTGAGTTCTATGTCCTGTCCTTTCTTGGCAGTAGCCAACGGCTTAGCAGCCTTTGGTTGGCGAAAGGGGAAAAAAATGTATTTGAGGAGGAAGTAAAAGGCTGGATGAGCTGAAAGTTATGAAAGAGTGTCAGGAAAGAAGCTAGGGGAAGCCTCTTGGCTGCCAGACACGGTAGAAGTCCCTCCTCAGGTTGACACCACGGCAGAGAAATGTTATCTCCGGATTCCCCTGAGTTAAGGTCAGCAGTGGCTGCTGGAGAAATTTATCTGTCAGAGCTTTTCCCTGATGTACCTGCCTCTTCCAAAGTGCCTCCGAAGAAAAATGACGCTTCTCTTTTATTCTTTAATCAAGTGTGTGTGTGTCTACATACACGCATACACACTTTTTAAAACATCATCTCCAAACTTAAAACTAAATGTAGTCAACTAGGCTGTTTTTTTTTTTTTTTTTTTTTTTTTTCCCTTTAGAGTTGTTTCCCATTGCTAATAAGTGTCCCAGAGGTGGGACTTCTCAGAGCTCACTGCTGACCAAGGCTCTTTTTATTCCAGACTTTGGGTCACTTGGAAAAAGCAGTGGTTCTTGAACTTACCTTGAAGCATGTGAAAGCACTAACAAACCTAATTGATCAGCAGCAGCAGAAAATCATTGCCCTGCAGAGCGGTTTGCAAGCTGGTGAGTGCCCAAGTCTGGTTCCCATCACCTAAGCGTTGTAGCGCAAATAGCCTGTGGGCTCAACATCTGGTATAAGAAACATTGCTACAACAAATTGCTTATGCACGTTCGTTGGGGGAGATGTCATTTTATCTCTCCTAAAAGGTCAGACTTTCCATTTGGAATGTTGCTGTGTGCCACCTGGCATGAATACGTATTAGCCAAATGATAAAATATTTCTGTGGCATTTTGCTTTCAGGGTTCTGGGACATTTTCCCCCTCCTGTTTAAAATGCCAAGGCACCTATAATTTGTATCATGGGTGTTTTACAGTCAGTCTTCTTCGTACTCTTTCACTGGAGAATAAATCATGGGTATGTCCCAGTGTTTTCCTGTTTCTGTACTTCCTTATCACTGCGTGTGTGGTATGATCCTGGCAGAATGACAGCAGGAGATTTTCCTGCATTTCATGTGGTTCCCTGAATAGCCACTAGGTATCTCGGTGAGTTGCACAATCTAATGAAACCACTGAAGTTTCATCATTAGTTTCTACTGACTTCCAGAGAATCACAGTCACCTTGTAACCTTCTAGTTTCACCCGTTCCAAATAATACTGAACAGACCTGGGAGAAATTCTACCCACTGCCTCGTTCCATTCTCCTCCCCGTTCTTTCTAAGACTAGCATGACGAGAATCCCCAAAACCGAGGCAAGCGCTTTTTTCTGCCAGTTCCCTCTTGGAAAATAGGAAGATGATCATACCTCATTTCTTGGGGGTTGGGGATAGAATGCAGGGAGATGGCTTCGAAATAGCTTTGAAATGTAAAGATTCCAGCACGACTGTAACTCTTATCATTGAAAATAAGCTTACTTATGGGACATTGTTCCTTAATGTGTCTCATTTTTTGACTGGTCTCTGTGCAGTCTAGTAGGGTTGATGTCCTATAAATCGACTCTTGTTATAAACATAGGAGGATGCTCACTGCTGTGTCACTTACAGAGAAAACTCGGGAACATGCTATAAATTGAACAACAGGGAAAAACATCCATCTCTATAAATTATGTTCTGTTTCTATGATGGGATATTATGCAGCCATTACAACTCATACTTTACCTCTGGGTGGCAGGATAATGGATTATTTTTGTTGTATTTATACTCTTCAGTGTAATCCACATTTTTCCTGATTATTACTTTTGGAGTCAGGGACACAAAATCGGCAAGTGCTATTAACAAAAAGGAAAGCTCCCAGTCTTGGAGGTATGGGTATGCAGCTGAACCACAGGGCCTTCTGAAATGTCTTCCTTTGGATCTGTGTTGATCCAGGTGAGCTGTCGGGGAGAAACATTGAAGCAGGTCAAGAGATGTTCTGCTCAGGTTTCCAGACATGCGCCCGGGAGGTGCTTCAGTACCTGGCCAAGCATGAGAACACCCGGGACCTGAAGTCTTCGCAGCTTGTCACCCACCTTCACCGTGTGGTCTCAGAGCTGCTACAGGGTGGTACCTCCAGGAAGCCGTCTGATCCGGCTCCCAAACCCATGGACTTCAAGGAGAAACCTAGCTCCCTGGCCAAAGGCTCCGAAGGCCCTGGGAAAAATTGTGTGCCGGTCATCCAGCGGACTTTTGCTCACTCGAGTGGGGAGCAGAGCGGCAGTGACACGGACACAGACAGTGGCTACGGAGGAGAATCAGAGAAGGGCGACTTGCGTGGTGAGCAGCCATACTTCAAAAGTGATCACGGACGCAGGTTCACCATGGGAGAAAGGATCGGTGTTATTAAGCAAGAATCTGAAGAACCCCCCACGAAAAAGAGCAGAATGCAGCTGTCAGATGATGAAGGCCATTTCACTGGCAGTGACCTGATCAGCTCCCCGTTCCTGGGCCCGCACCCACACCAGCCTCCCTTCTGTCTGCCCTTCTATCTGATCCCACCGTCTGCAACCGCCTACCTACCCATGCTGGAGAAGTGCTGGTATCCCACCTCTGTCCCAGTGTTGTACCCAGGCCTCAACGCCTCCGCTGCAGCCCTCACCAGCTTCATGAACCCAGACAAGATCTCAGCCCCCTTGCTCATGCCCCAGAGACTCCCTTCTCCCTTACCAGCCCATCCAGCCATCGACTCTTCTGCCCTGCTCCAGGCTTTGAAGCAGATCCCCCCTTTAAACTCAGAAGCCAAAGACTAAGGGACCTTGCTGCTCTGCTCTCCTTCCTCCCTACTTCAACCCTCCCCCCCACACAAAGTATGACTGTATCAAGATTGTTCTAGTGTGTATGCTGAGATAACCTGAGGCACCACGAGAAGATTTGGGGTGCATGTGTGTGCACGCACGCACACGTGTGCCTCGTGGGTTGGTATAGAACATTAAAGCTCCTTTTGGCGTAGGGAAGATAATGAAGGATCGCCTGACATCAGGAGATTTAGGGGGGATTGTAGCAGCCCTCTGGGCTTTCCCCCACCCAGAGAATAGCCCCCTCTGATAACACACGAATCAGCTGGATTTTCAAAAGCTTCAGAGTCTTGGTCTGTGAGTCAGTCTTCATTTGGGAGTCGGGTCTGTGGCTTTGAGAAAAAGGTACTTTCAAAAGAGGGCTTTCCAGAGCGCAGTTCCCAGCCAGCTCTCATGACCCCACCCTTCTCCCTTTGATTGTTGCCGTGACTCACCAAACGGGGAGAGGACAGCCACACTGAGCTTTCTGCTAAGCGGTGAGGTAGCAGACACTGGCATGGCACGGTAGTGGTTTGGGGAGATTTCTACAGGTCTGCTCCCCACCCCTGCCTCTGATGAATAAAGAGAATGTAGTTCCCTACTCAGGCTTTCGCAGTGATTAGCTTACTAAGGAACTGAACAGGGCCCCCTGGTAAGGCTGAGCTGCCAGGGAATGAGGGAAGAGTCCCTGGGGCCTCTGGCACCTGTTTCTAGGTCTCACCTAGAAAACAGTCTTGCTGTCTGGGGAACCAGAGGCACAGGTGCCTAAGTTCCAGTCACCCCCAAAGCATAAAGCCAAGTAACAAACTGCTACCTTCAACAGGCAGAGCTAGACTCTGGTTTCAGTTCTATCCTAAAACTGCTTTTAACCAAGCTTAGCTTAAAGGCCTAACCAGCTCTCGGCACAGCCAGATCCTTTCTGCAGGCTAATTCCCCTCACCCGACGGCATAGGGAGCGTCCTTATTGCTAAAAAGGATTCTGTCTCCTTCAAAGAAGTTTTATTTTTGGTCCAGAGTACTTGTTTTCTGACTTGTCCAGCCAGCCCTGCACCAGCTTTTCAAAATGCACTATGCTTGATCGCCGATTGTGTTTTAACTTTTTCTTTTCCTGTTTTTATTTTGGTATAAAGTCATTGCCTTTATTTGTAAAACTGTTATAAATATATATTATATAAATATATTAAAAAGGAAAATGTTTCAGATGTTTATTTGTATAATTACTTGATCTACAAAGTGAGAAAAATGAATGTATTCCTGTTTTTGAAGAGAAGAATAATTTTTTTCTCTAGGGAGAGGTACAGTGTTTATATTTTGGAGCCTTCCTGAAGGTGTGAAATTGTAAATATTTTTATCTATGAGTCAATGTTAAGTAGTTGTTTTAAAATACTTAATAAAATAATCCTTTTCCTGTGGAAGAGAAAGATGGTCTTTTGCATCTTTAAAAATAGCTCAGTCTTGTGATAAGTCAGTCTGTCTCCTGCCCCCCGCTCTGGGCTGTAGGCAACAACTAGTTAATCTTGGCAACATTTCATTCAGCTTTTTATGTGCCTCGTATTCAGTCAGACAGAATAAACTTGGTCAATTTCATAGGTAAATACTTGTTTAATTTTTTTTTTTAACTAACCCTTGCTAGAGGTTCACAGTCACTCTGTGCCTTCTTGTCTAGAGTTAAGAAAAAAAGTACATTGTCCCCCCACCCCAGCCTGCTTTTGACACGGTCCTTGGAACTTGACAGAAAATCAAAATGTGGAATGGTTGGGCCTTCGGGTCTGGGGAGCTTGCTGGAGGGAGAGGCACATGGAGAAAAGATTTAATGGATTATTATGCAATAATAATTGGTGCTGGGGATAGTAGCTCTGCCAAGCCAGTCTAACTTTTTTGAGTCTAGCAAAGTCTAATGGATTTGCCATATCCTGTCTTATTGCTGCTGAAGGCAACATTCCATAATTATTTTCTACATCCTTCCTGGACTTCCTCTCATTGGGTGTGTTTGTGCGTGAATGAATATTGGTGTTCCTTAGTCAGGTGTTCTTAGGAAAGAAAAAAAATTCCATGGGAAAAGAAATGGGATATGACCCGGTCGAGTATTTTTGCCTCTCCTCTTCTCCCTGTCAGGGATGTCCTGATGGCCAGGGCCTGGCTTGCCATGCTTCAGGTCCCCAACTGTGGAGTCTTCCAGAACCCTCTGGTTGTCTGGAGCCTAAGCGGGGAACCTGCCCCCGGAGAGTTCTCAGCCAGGCAAAGGCACCACCTGCCCGACAGGACTTTGCTTCCCTGCCTCCCGATGAGCCAGCAGGCAAGGGTGAGCGGTGCCTGGCTGTGTGCGGTGCAGACAGCACGCTGTGAAGACAAAGTCGTCCCCACGCAGCATGGCTGCACCAAGGATCCAGAGATTAACTGGGGGCAAATCATCTCCCTTCCACGCCTATCCTTGACTAGGTAAAAATAAGGATCCTCAGCCCTTCTCACATGTCCTACAGCAAGAAGATGGCAAATTCTAGAAGCCCCTCTTTCTCCCGGCTCCTTAGTGCCTGGGCCTCCAGCTCTCCTACCTGCTAAGCCCCTGAAATGCCTCCATGAATTGCTAGGCTCTTCTGGCTAGACTTTTTTGGTAAAAACCCAAACAAGTCAAGTTTATTCTGGAGATGGAGCATGGGGTTGACATCAGGGCCAAGCTCGTTTTGCATGCTTGCTCTCTCTTTCCGGGGCGCCGTAACTCAAGGAGTGGCTGTGGGGACTGAAGGAAGTGGTTGGAGCAACCTCAACGAAGAAAGGGTTTGAGGGCTCAGACACATCGTCAGCCCAGACCCCCCCCTCCAGAAGTCCTGCCCGTCACACCCCTGCGCCCCTGCCCTGCCTTCTGGCCCAGCTGCAGCTCGCTCCGAGTAGCTGGGCGCGCGACGCGAGGCGAGGCTTGTCCCCCAGCCGGTTGCCCACTGGGGACAAAGAGGGCCTCTGTCTTAAAGGGGTGTGAGCGTGAGGGGGTGAAGGGCCGGCCTGGAGGCCCGACAGCAGCGGCGGGAGGCGGGGGGAGCCAAGGCTTGGGACCTGGCCGCCGGGAGACAGGGCGTGAGCCTCCAGGCCTGCCGGGATGGTCTCACCCAGCGCTGACCTGCCTCGCCTGTTGACACAACGTCACGTTTCCGACTGCAGCCCTTTCATGTGCGGCCCGCGGCTAAATGCGGCTGCCGGTTCCTGGAAGCAGACGTGCCTGGCACCGCGTCAGCAGAAACCTGATCCCCGGGGAGGCTTGGCACGGCCACGGGATCGCTCGGCCCCCAGAATAGGGCCTGGCGGCGGGTGCCGGGCAGCCCCCCTCCCTCCCCCTCGCACCCGGCAGGAAGGAATCCAAGCGCTCTCCCGCAGGAGTGGGGTGGGGAGCTGGATTTAGGCAGGGCATTGGGACGAGAGCCTGATTAACTACAAGCTAGGAGCTTCCCGCGGGTCGTCGCTCGTTAGTGAAGCCTAACGACCTAGCAGGACCATGATAGGGGGTATTAGAACTCAACAGTCTGGGGACAAGTGACAGCAGGCTCAGAGAGGGGAGGTAATTTGCTCGAAGTCACACAGCTTGAGCTGCTAAACCATTAACGTTGCACGGTGGCTCTCCTTAATCAGATCCAAGGTGAAGGCTTTCAGAGTTTGGTTATTAATAATAATAATACTAACAACAGAACTACTACTGTTACCAGCAAACACATTTGTAGCATTTATAATTTGTTGGGCACCCTTCAAAGCACTCCACAGCACTTAATTCTTGCAGCAACTCCATGAGATGGGTATAATTATTATTCCCTTTATGTGGTTTTTTAAAATATAGGCACAGAGGGGTTAAGTAACTTGCATAAGGTCACACAGCTCCAAGGGTAAAGTGGAATTTAAACCCAGGCATTTCAGCTCCACTGTCTGTGTACCAAACTACAAAACCCACATTGCCCTTCTAGTTAAATGATACTCATAACAATAAAAGTAAAAGTAGTAATAATTACAATTGTTATTACCAGATTTTGAGTACTTTCCCTTTGCCAAGCACTATATTAAGCACTTTGTGTGAATTATTTCTATTTCCTCTGTCAACCATGGAGGGTAGATATTAATATGCCCATTTTACAGATGAGAAAACTGGAGCCCAGAGAGAGAAAATGCCTCATTTGTGATGACACTTCATGGAAGAGACAGCAAGTGCCATGCCCTTTCTCCGGTATGGAGCTGCTTCTAAAATGAGCCATCGCTCGGCTTGGGCACGCATGAGCTCATTTGATCCTCAGAATAGACCGGTGGAGTAGGTACTATGATTCCCCATGGGCAGGAGAGATAACCCACATGGAGAGTAAAGTTATTTGCCTAACTCTTTGCTTCCTTACAAGTGCCCCCACATACCATCCTGCAGTAAAAAATAAAATGGGCCCATTCTCTAAAGAATGAACCCCCCATGAATTGGGGGGGTATAGGGGGGTCCTACAGATGGATTGTGAGGAGAATCAGGATCTGGGTTTGAGGAGATTCTATGTCCTATTTTCTGTGGTGGGAATAGGGATGCTCTCACATCTCTCTCTCTGTGGTGGGAATAGGGGTACGCTCACATCTCTCCTAAGCTTAGGAGAGGTAGAGCAGAGATGCCTGGGGCCCAAGGCAGCTCTGCAGGAGGGAAGGTGGGAGAGAGGGGGCAGAGACTGAGTTCCATCCTGTCTCCCTGGAAGGGGATCTAAGCGGGCTGGGAGACCAGGCCACTGCACCCGCTGTCCCTCTCAGCTTCCTTTAGCCCACGCAAACCCTGGCCCATCTCTCCAGCCCTTGGCCATTTCCCCAGTGCTCAGCTGGGGAGGGGTAAGCAGGAGGCCACTTCACGTCGGGGGATGGAGCCTGTGTCTCGGGTTGGAGTTGGCCTCGCTGCTAGGTTTCTCCTCAGGACTCTGGAACCCACTGCAAGGTTCAAGGAGACAGAAAGTGTTGAGTTCCCCAGTGCTTTCGTGCTTTCATATAAAGACTATGTGTTAACGGGATCGGCGTGTTCTCCTGAGACCCAGAATTCCCAGAGGTGCCACGTGGCGTGGAGGGAGAGAAGGCTCCGGGCTTCTCGCTGTCTCTTCAGCTGGAGCTGCTCCCTTTTTCCTTTTTCTCTGTCTTATATATTGGAATGATTTGTCTGAACATGAGTTCCACTACTAAAAACATCACACACATGTTTGAAAGGCACCAGGCTATAGTCCATTCCTCCTCAGGCATGGCCTTCATGTCCCCTTCCTCTTCCTCTAGGATCCAGAGGGAGGCTGAGGCCACTCAAAGCCACCTCCACCCCCCCAACCCAGCACCACCTCCCTGTTTATCCCAAGCCATCTGTTTGGCCCGACTACCACAGCGGAACATGAGCCGGGCGAAGCCTCTCGCATTGGCTATGGAAGCCACTGACATGCCTGTCTCGCGGCTGGGCCATCCAGTCTTGTGATGTGGTTGGATTTGAGCCCAGAAGGTTTCTTCTGCTATAGATGGGACCCTCCCTTTCCGGAGGAATCTTAGCAAAGACATTGAGGTGGGACATCAGAGAATGAATCACCAGGCTGGTAGGTAGCGGGGTCAACCTCAGACTGAGGCCAAAGTGACAGGGACAAGCCAGCCTCTTGTCACTCCTAAGTCCCAGCCTGCTCTACCATCCCCCCTTCATCTTTGAAAAGGCTAAAGGGAAGGAGCGTATGCTTATTTATTTGTTTGAAGAACAAATTTTTTTTTGAAATTGCATTACCAATGGCATAGAGAGATAGGGATTATGCAAGGGTCCCTGGAGAATTCAAGTGTGGGGGCGGGAAAGAGGGAAAAGTACTCTCTTTCAAGAAAAAAAAAAGCATTTTTTAAAGTTTTAAATAAAATATCTAATATTTTTGCATCTTCTTTTTACTATGGAGAATTTAAAACATATATAAAAGTAGACAGAAACAACAAAAAGAAAAATGACCCAATTTAAAAATAGACGGAGGACTTGAATAGACACTTCTCTAAAGAAGATATACAAATGGCCAAGAAGCACATGAAAAGATGCTCAACATCATTAGTCATCAGGGAAATGCAAATCAAAACCACAGTGAGATATCACTTCACACCCACCAGGATGGCTGTAATGAAGAAAAAACAAAACGGAAAATAACAAGTGTTGTCGAGGATGTGGAGAAATTAAAACCTTCATACATTGCTATTGGGAATGTAGAATGTACCGGCTGCTTTGGGAAGCACTTTAGTGCTTCCTCAAAAAGCTAAATATAGAATTACATATAACTCTGCAATTCCTCACCTAGGTAGGTATCCAGAAGGATTGAAAACAGGTACTGCAACAAAGTACATATACATACATGCTCATAACAGCATTATTCACAATAGCCAAAAGGTGGAAACAGCCCAAATGTTCATCAGTGGATGAATGGATAAACAAAATGCAGTCTCTATATGTTATTAGACTAAAAACCAATGAAGTACTGATATATCTTAAAATATGGATGAACCTCGAAAACATTACACTCGGCTAAACAAGCCAGACACAAAAAGTCGTACCTTGTGTGACTCCATTTACATAAAATGTTGAGACTAGATAAGTCCACAGTGACAGATCAAAGATGGATGGTTTCCAGGGCCTGGAGAGAGAAAGAAGTGGGGAAAAAGTACTTAATGGGTACAGCGGTTTTAGTTGGAAGTGATGGAAATATTTTGGAGCTAGATAGCGGGGGTAGTTGCACAAGTTTATGAATGTGCTAAGTGCCACTGAATTGTTCACTTTAAAATGGTTAATTTTATGTGAATCTCACCTTAATAAATTATTTTTTAATGTTTATTTATTTATTTTCGATAGAGAGATGGGGAGAGGGGCAGAGACAGAGGGAGACAGAGAATCCCAAGTAGGCTCTGCACTGTCAGCACAGAGCTAAATGTGGGGCTTGAACCCACGAGTTGTAAGATCACGACCTGAGCCAAAACCAAAAGTCAGTCGCTTAACTGACTGAGCCACCCAGGAGCCCCGTGATAAATTATTTTTTAAAAAATACAAAGAACAGCATAAAGAACCCTTTTTGTATCAATCACTTGGCTTTAACAATCATCAATTCAGGCTCAATCAGTTTCATCCGTAATATATGTACTGATCTGCTTCCCCCGTTCATATATTATTTAGAAGCAAATCTGGACATTAACTAACTTCATTTATTAATATTTTAATATATATCTCTAAAAGGTAAGCATTCTTTAAAAAATTACTATAATAGCATTATCATACCTAAAATAATTTAACAATACTGAAAAATAATTTTTAATAGATCTTGATAAAAAATAGTATTTCAAACTGCACAGTCACCAGAAACACACATTTATCAAAAATGCACACACTTCACTTGACATCTCCTGGAAGGCAATTTTTAAAGACTAATATTCTGAGTATAGGCACAGAATAGTTTCAAACTCTAAAAACATAAAAAAATGATCAGTGAAAAACATTTCTCTCATGTCCTGATTCATCTTCTTTCATCCAGTCCCTCTGGCCTCACCAAAGTCACCTACAAGTAGGCAGCTAGACGCTGTTTTACCATATCTTCGTGCTTATTTATGTTTATAAGTGCAAATATGAATGTGGGCTATCATTTCTTCATACAAAAATAACCCGCTGGGGTGCCTAAGTGGCTCAGTTGGTTAAGCATCTGACTCTTGATTTAAGCTCAGGTCATGATCTCATGGTTTTTAAGTTTAAGCCCCACATCAGGCTCTGTGCTGACATCGCAGAGCCGGCTTGGGATTCTCTCTCCTTCCCTCTCTGCTCCTTCCCCGCTTGTGCTCATGCTCTCTCTTTCTCAAAAATAAATAAATAAACTTAAAAAAAAATAACATGCTATCTACACCCTTTTGCCCTTATTTTTAATTTACCATATATTGGCAGCTATATTCATGAATGCATAGAAAGGCTTTTAATTCTTTTTCATGACTGCACGGTATATCATTGTACAGATATACTATCACTTTCTTGACCAGTTCCTTATTATAGACATTTGAGTTATTTCTGATCTTTTACTATTACCAACAGGGCTGCGATGAGTAATTTTATACACATATCATTTTGCACATGTACAACAATACTTTCGGGGTAAACTCTCGGTGGTGGGATTGCTCAGTCAGGAGCATGAGCAGCTGTCATTAAAATGGGTATTACCAAAGCTGTCTTCCATGAGTGGTGATAGTTAATATTCCTTTAGCAACTCAGGAGAGTTGCTTTTCTGGGAGGTAGTTCACCAGGGATGTCAGAAGCCTTGGAACATGTACATCTTCAGACCAAGTGATTCTACTTTAGGAGTTATTCTAAGGGAGTTATTAATTAGGTGTTCAGATATTTAGCTGCAAAGATGGAGATTTCTGTGTCATAGTAAAAAAAAAAAATCAGAAAAAAATGGCCTATAGAAGACTGGTTGAGTAACTGAGTAACATACGGTTTGTGTACATGCTGAAATACTAAATAGCCATGAAAAAGTATGTTGGGAAAATATATTTATTATTATTTATTTATTGTTAAAGGGAAAAAAGTAGGTCACAAAACTACCTGCAGAATGATCCTATTTTTAAAACAAAGAATAACATCTCTACTTTTAAATTTTTTCTTTCTCTGCCTCAATTTCTGTACCTATAAAAATGAAGCCAGCAATAATCTGCTCACTGAGTTGCTGTAAGGATTAAATTAGCCAAAATGTCTAAGATGCTTGGAACTGTATCTGGCACAGAGGAAGTTCTGCTCAGAGTTAGTGAAAATTAGTGTTATCATCATTATTACTATCATTAATTATATTATAATTGCATAAGAGGAAGGTCTGGCAGACAATATAGCAAAAATTTAACCATCTTAGCAGCACTTAGAGTTATTGTTACTTTGAGAATTTTTGCTTTTCTATATTTTCTTTTTTTAAATAATGAACATGTATTATTTCTGTGATATATATCATGAAGCACAAAAAAAAGGACAAGAATGGAATTCATCCGAGGTAGTCTTGGAGATCTGCGCCCAGCAGAGTCCCAGAATGGTTTGGAAAGAAAAGGCAGGAGGCTTTTTTAGTTTGTCAGCTCAGCCTTGGGCAGGGCCAGTTCTGCACACCAGGAAGAAGGCAACTCCATCCAACAGTCAATTGTTCAGAAGGGGAAGGCCCTCCCTTCCCACGTGCACAAGCTTTTAACAGGACTTGAACAATGAGAGCGATGACAAAAGATACAAATACACAGCATGGCCCACAAGAGTCTTAAGATAGGGGTCCAACTCATTCACTGCTGTGTCCTTAGTACTGACCCTGAAAGACAGCGAAAATTCAGTCAATATTTCCTGAATGAACAAGTGAACTTAGGCTCTGCCATGTGACTTTGGAAACATTCTTTCACCTTCCTGAATCTCGGTGTCCTCCACTACCAAATGGGCATGTTGGTGATCTTATAGAAACTGTTGCGTACACAGAGCATATAAAACCTAGCTCAAATCAGGTACATGGCAGGTGAATAAGCATTTGTTGGATAAGTGAATGAAAAGAATGAATGACACATATAGGAGCTTATTCGCACTAAAGTGCAAATGACTGATGACATTCTTTCCTGAGAGAAGCTTTGTAGGGGATAAAGGGAGAAGCTGGAAGAGACCTAGTATATATACCAGATGCTATGCTAAGTACTACTATACTGGGCACTATGCGTGCATTACCTTGTATAATTTCCATTTTTACATGTACAGAAATTGAGACTCCGCAAGATCAAGTGACTTACCCAAGGTCACATGGCAAACAGATGGCACAGCCAGGATTTAAGCCAACATATGACTCAAAAGTCCTTGCCAAAGAGCCCTGGATGACAACATGGACAATGTCCTGAAGAGGGAAGAGCGTCTGGGGCATCCATCAGAGACAGGCTGCTCTCTGTGCGTGGTGCTGAGTTAACCAACAGACAGGTGCACTCAAGGGCCCTGAGGAAGCAGCCCCAGCTCCCTCCCACTGCCCCCAATACTGGAAAATAATTTCTTGATGACTTCAGAGGAAACTATTGAGATAATCTCATGAAGAAAATCAAGACCTTGTTGAGTTTTTCTACATTCATTTTGTTTAGTGCTGTTTTCTGTTTGAATTTCCGGTGGGGAGAGAGCACCATGAACTTTACTCCTCAGGACATTAGTGCTTAACTCATCCTGGGGTCTCAGGGCCTCTCCAGACCTTATCCAGTATGTGCTATGCCAGCCTTTGAGAGTTTGCAGGGGTGAGGAGGGCCCCCCCCACCCCCGCGCCGCCACTCCCTGGGGGCTGGTGAGGCCACATGCAGGTGTTTCCCAGGGCAGCAGCCTGGGCTCCCCTGACCCGTGGCTTCTCATGCACCAGCCCTTCAGACAAGGCGCTCACTGTCCAGGCATGTTCCAAGCCACCGGCTCGAGTCTGAGCCAGCCCAGGCCTGTTGCAATGAGTCAGCCTTTCACTGGGGTAAAACGTGGTGACTGGCTGGGAAGTCACTTTTTCCAGCTTGGCTCTATTCCTGGGCCGGGTTTTGGGAGGACTCCGTTTTTCCCTTTGGGATCCTACTGCTAATGGCATGCTCCCAGGGGGTCCTGGGAAGCCTGAGGACCAGAATCCTCCTGCTGGGGGAAGGTTGAGTTGCTCCAGTTGAGCCAGATGAAGATGTCCCTCATACACAGAGAAAGTGGAGGCCACAAAGGTTATACCTGCATCCCCAACAGAGTGTGTGCCCAGTGGAGTCCATCTTGCCACCGTTTGCAGGCCGTGGTGGCACAGCAAGCCCAGGTATCTGGAGCTTGAGGCATACTTGGCTCCTTGCCAACTAGAATGCTTTCCTGAAAGATGCTGCTGCCTAAGGCCCCTTGAATCTTAGAGCAAACACCGTCACCTTCCATGAACCTGCCCCTCTCCCAGCTCCGTGCCAGGGGTTAGGTTTCAGAGCTGTTCACTTTACAGTCCCTTCTGACTCACCTCCAGCTTCCCTGAGGTTCGTGAAGCCTTCCCCGCACAGCTATGCAGTGTAATGGGGAGAGGAGAGGCGATGACCACTCCTCAAAGGTGGGAAGGGTGTGTGCGGGTGGGGTTTTGGCTCTTGGTGGCTCATGGAACAAATTCTTTCTCTCTGGAGGTGACACTAACCTCTTTGCCTCTGAGGCTCTGGCTTCTACCTCCTCTTCATTTTTGTGACTCGCAAAGACTCACCTCTCTCATTCTATCATCCATTCAGCCCAGAGATATTTACTGATACCCTTTATGGAAAGTCCAGAGTCTGGGCTTTGAGGCTGTAGCAGGTACACAGAACAGTCATGTTCCAATCTCTGTTAAGTGGAGAGTCTGAGGGGCGACATGGGTGCCTGCCAGATAATTACATAAGCAGATGCCAACAATCCATGATAAATACGAAGGGCCTGGTGTCAGAGAAGCCTTGCCTGAGATGGAGTAGATAAGGAGGGGCTGTGATTGGAGTGGAGAAGAGGGTAAGCTTGGTGTTTGTTTTGGGTTGAATTGTGTCCCCCCAGAAAGATGTCGGAGTTCTAATACCCCAATACCTCGGAATGTGACCTTATTTGAAAATAGGGTGTTTACAGAGGTAAGCAGATTAATCTGAGGTTATTAGGACGGGCCTTCTTCCAATATCACTAGTGTCCTTATGAAAAGTGGCAGTTTGGACACAGAGACAGACATGACACAGGGAGAGACCTGGAATAGATTCTCCCTCGAAGCCCTCAGCAGGAATCAACCAGGCCGATACCTTGATTCTGGATTTCTAGCCTCCGCAACTTGAGCACATTAATGTCTGCTGTGTAAGTCACCCGATGTGTGGTCTTGTATCGTGGCAGCCCAATAGAGTGTTCCACACAGAGGAAGCCACAGTGCAAAAGCCCTGAAGGTGAGGGGAGTGAGGCAAATTTCAGAAAGAAAGCCACTCTGGCAGGCAGAGTGCACAAATCCCTTTATCTCTAATGAGAGGAAAGTGGACCAGTATGGGCGCCCCGGGGAAATATAAAAATAATACAAATAACAACCACCTTGGAGATGTATAGAATGTATGAGATAAGCCTGAGGAGGCAGGAGGTGCCTGGGCTAGGTGCAGGTTTCCTTGTGAGGATGAGGACTGGAGCCTTAACCCTAGGAGAAAGGGAAAGCCATCAGAAACCACAGGGCAGGTGACCTGGAGTCTAGTTTGAGCTGTGTGACCTTGGGCAAATTGCTGTCTCTGTGCCTTAGTTCTCCAACCTCTTTCCTTATCTGGGACATTCCATGACCATGTGACTACCAGTGCGCTTCACGTTGCTATCCTGTGTGTGACAGGCAGGGTGAGAGGGAGACAGAAGGAATGAAGATAGTATCCAACATAATTTTTATTCTTATGGAACTCATAGTTTACTCATGGAAATGACATTCATTCTGGCCAGTACACAGTAAAAGTGCCAAGGTGTGGTTAGAAGACAGTATCAGATATTCTCAGGGGCTGAAGTGGGGGCTTCCCTCACCCCGGGTTCCTGATACCTGGGTGAAGGCCCCCTGGTGGCTATGTCTGTGCTGTGCAACTCCATCTCTCCCCCTCCCCTCATAGCTGATTATTGGGGGTGGGGCATGGGGGGAGGAATNGGGGGGGGGGGTGGAATCTAGGGAAGAAAATTCAGTTTCTCTCTAAGAAAACAGGATATTTTGGTGGCCATGTTTCCTGCCACATAGAGGGGGCTGCTGTGAGGGAATAACACTGACAGGTAGAGACAGAATGGGAGAGACAGAAAGAGAGAGAGAGAGAGTTACAGCCTGGGAAAGCCCTTTAGGTGTCCCAAGGTCTGGCTGCACTTCTGCTTTTCCTGTGCTTGCACGACTTACCCCAGATTCATCACCACACATTTCTCCTTTTTTCCTTGGCTGTTAGAGACTGAGAACAGTATTACGTATCTAATTTACTGAGTGCTTACTCTATGCCGGGCACTAATGCTTTGTGGGTATTAATTTAGCTGACTATCACCCAGCCTTATGAAGTTGGTACTCTTATGGCCGTTTTGGAGGTGAGAGAGGGCTGAGACAGAGAGAGTAAGCAGATAGGTCACCCTTTACCTGTAAGCGGGTAGGCTAGCAAGTGTCAAGAGTGACCTCTAGCCATCTGGCTCTCAGGTGCACTCCTAACTATTGGACCATACTGCCTATTTGTGAATGAATGAATGAATGAACGAATGAAAGCACACTAGCTAGCTGCAGGCACACATGTACACCTGTGTTTAAGGGGAGCTTGCAGTGGTGAGGAGCAGATGGGGAGGGAAGTCACAGGAAAGTAGTGAGGCCTGAGAAACTTAAGCTCCAGAAAGATCTCCAAAGAAGTGAGGTATGAATGAACCTCAAACCTGGTTTGGACATTTGAATGTCAAAAGGAAATATGGACACTGAGGTCTGCAATCTCCTTCTTTTTCTTTTTTTAATGTTTGTTTATTTTTGAGCAAGAGAGAGTAGGGGAGGGACAGAGAGAATGAGGCAGAGGATCTGAAGCACGCTCTAGGCTCACAGCACAGAACCTGACATGGGGCTTGAACTCACGAACGGTGAGATCACGACCTGAGCTGAAGTCAGAGGCTTAACCAACTGAGACACCAAGGCACCCCTAGAATCTCCTTCTTAAATCAACATAATAATTGTTTTCATGAGTTGAGAACTTTCTCTGTGACCAGCACCCTTCCTACCATATCTCCTGAATCCCCACCCTCTGGTGTCAGAGGCTTGTCTAAGCACCTTTGGGACTGCTCCCCCACCTTGCAGTCTACAGCAAGGTCAGCCTCATTGGCTTCTTTTCAAAGCCACACAATCTTCCTTGATAATGACCAAAGTTTCTAAGGCAAAAATTGACAAATACTTATGATACCCACGGGCTCAAGAAGCGGAGTCTGGGAAGCTCAAAACTCCGGCCAATGAATTAGACTCGATCCACTGATGAGTGTGGACGGGCCCCAGTGGGAATGGTAGAGCCTGGGGCGCTCACTTTATCTGTTGGCTGCCTTCACTGGGGGACTGGATTTCACTCACTATCTCCACGGGTGATTTCACGCTGGTGTAGGAACGGTCTGCTTGTTAGCTTTGAGGCCGGGCCAAGACAAGAGAAGGCACATCCCACTTTCAAAGGGCTGCTGAAGACCAGGGTGCTGAGCAGAGACCGGCACCCCCACAGTGAACATAGCCACGTCCGGAGCAAGCTGGCCTAGGGCACGACAGGGCACTGCCCTGTAGGCTCAAGGGGTTTCTAAGTTGTCAACAGGAGATTTAACAGAAATTCATTTTCCATTCAGCCTCATCTTTCAGGAGAACAACCTCTGGGGGTTTTGGTGGTTAGTCTCAGGGGTCAAGTCCTTCTGGAGAAAAATGGCCCTTAAGAAAAATGTACCATTTAGACATATGAAGACTTTAATAACTTTGGAGCACTTTTTCTTTTTTATTCCTGGTACTACACTAAGCATGTTATACATACGACCTCACTTAACCCTCGGGACACCTTATGCAGAGAAGATGACTCTCTTCACTATATATCCTTGGGAAAGTGAGGTTCAAAGATCTGTTTTGGAGGTCATATAGCTAATGAGTGGTAGAGTCGCATGTGACTTCGCATGCTAGGTCCTGTTTAGGCACACATTCACTGAGACCTAGATATTTCACTCTTGTCCATTCACCCAACACAATTTCTTAAGGACCTACTGTGTGACAGGTCCTATGTAAGATGCTGGGGATACAGCAGTACTTAAATAAAACAGATAAATTCCCCTGCCCCCTGCTCTGATGGAGCATAAAATACATCAACAAGATGTAAAAACAGCATTAAAAGGCAAGAATCTCTGTCTCCATTTTACAGATGAAATAACTGAGGCAGGTGTTTATTATGGTCTATTTAACCCCAAATCCATTCCTTCATATTTTGTTGTTCAACAGATATTCCTTGAAACCCGACTAGGAGTCAGGCTCTGTTCTAGGCATTGGTCCCCCACACCTCACTTCCAGGGGAAACCAAAGGGATGCAGTCCCTGCCCTCAAGGAATCCACATTCTTCATAACCCTGTAGCTGCTGCTCAGAGGACCTGAGCTGTTCTGGCTTCTGCCCCAAGGCTGTTTTCTCAGAAAACCTCAAGCAGAAGGGGCAAAGCCAACGGTGTGTGAAATAACCAAGTCAGCACAAGGGCTGAGGACCGTAGATGCCCTTTGTTCTCCCTCACTGGACGATGACCCCTGACCCGAGTTTTGTTGGAAGAAGCTCCAGGGAAGACATGAGTAGCCCTGGGTCTTAACTAGCTGTCCGCCTCCAGCCAGTCCTCTGAACGCTCCAACCAGGCTTCACTTCCCTTGTCTATAACACGGACATGGAAGGGGTGGCGCCTGGGTGGCTCAGTCGGTTAAGTGTCCGACTTCGGCTCAGGTCATGATCTCGCGGTTCGTGGGTTCCAGCCCCGCGTCGGGCTCTGTGCTGACAGCTCGGAGCCTGGAGCCTGCTTCAGATTCTGTGTGTGTGTGTGTGTGTGTGTGTGTGTTTCTTTCTGCCCCTCCCACACTCATGCTCAATCTCTCAAGAATGAATAAATGTCGGGGCGCCTGGGTGGCTTAGTCGGTTAAGCGTCCGACTTTCGCTTAGGTCATGATCTCGCGGTTCGTGGGTTCCAGCCCCGCGTCGGGCTCTGTGCTGACTGCCAGCTCGGAGCCTGGAGCCTGTTTCAGTCTGTGACTCCCTCTGTCTCTGACCCTCCCTCACGCTGTCTCTCTCTTTCTCTCCTAGAAATAAATAAAACATTAAAAAAAATGAATGAATAAATGTCAAAAAAAATTTTTTAATGGACATAGAAGCTCTTGACTTGTTGGTCGATATGCAAGATTGTGATGAGTTCAAATGAAATAACGGCTACAAGAGCATTTTTGGATATTTCTTCTGAGTCCTACCTTCTAGTCTAGCGTCTACCAGCACTTCCCTTCCAGTTACCACAATGCTTCAGAAAGGATCTTATAAATTCATTCACATGAAGGTATAAATATCTAATGGGCTATTTGGTCTTCCTCTCCCAGGCCTATAGCCTTTCTCTCCAGATTTAGTCTCCCACCTGAAATAATTTTTAAAAATGCCTTAACTGGACAAAACTCAATTATATTTATGAGTGAAAAAAATATCTGGCACCCAACAAGGTAAAGTTCCGATGTCTGCCATCCTTTCAAAACAATTTCCAGTGGAAATATCTTAGACAAGAATATAAGCTCCCTGAGGGCAAGGGTTTTTTTTTTTTGTTTTTTTGTTTTTTGTTTTTGTCTGTTTTCTTTCCTAGTTTCTAGAAAAGAGACACGTAGTAGGCACGCAATAACTACATGCTGAATAATGAATGGATGACAGGGGATGTCAGGCATCAGTGAGCGTGATGTGAAGTCTCGGCGGGGGGTCTCAGAGCTGGAGAAACCACCCAGTGCTCACAGTCCGCCCGACTGATACAGTCCTCCGATCAGCCCACGCCTGGGGGATGAGACCCTCTGAGCAGTGACAGCCTCTAGGGCAGGGAACCTCTGCCTCAGAAGCCCCATTATCATGTCATCCGGCATCCCATAGGGAGGAAAAGGAAGGCTTTTACTCAGTGGTAAACATCGCTGTGAACTCCTCCCCCACAGCACCCCCTCCCTTCAAGCCCTGGCCTGTTTACTGGAAGGCACGACCCTGTTTTCTACATCCTGAGCACCGGGAGATTTCATCACTGGCTCAAGGCAAGACAGAGAAGCTGGGTGTCAGGGACGCACAGTTGGGGTGCCGTAGCGGCAAAGCGCACATGTGGAATGAATCTGCTCCTTCATGTGTTAACCTTCATTCATTCTGCACAACGTGATTTGGGTCACATGTGCCCGGGGGGGTGGGGGTGGGGGGCTCCAGAGCCAAAAATGCAAACGGTGGTGATTAAAATAATTATGAAAGTCATCATTTTCTTCAAAAGGCAATATGCTGGAGTGGCTAGGAGCATGGCGCGAGGCCAGTGGCCTTGGGTTCCTGATCTCAATCCTGTGTTTTACCAGCACTGCGACTCTGGGCAAATTATCTAACCTCTTCCAAGACGCCATTTCCCTGTCTCTAAAGTGGGGTTGTCCTAACTAAATGCATTGATACATTTAAAGCTCGTAGAACAACAGTACTCCCTATTTCTTTGCAGGGCACCCTGTTAAACGCTTCCCGGCCTTATGCTGGGGCCGGCTGGGTAGGGGTGGGGACGGAGGGTACTGCGGTCCTGAGCTGGAACCTGGGCACCCCTTACTCACTGTGTGACCTTGAGCAGATACTAACCTTCTCTGAACCTCAGTTCTCTCTAGCAAACGACACCAAGTAAACTCCATGAGGGTGGGGAATTCTCTTTGTTCACTTCTGTCTCCTCAGGGCCTTAAACCATTCTCGGCTTAATAAGTAGCTCTTGAATACATGGATGAATATATAATAATGAGGACCAGCTGCATAATTTGTAGGGCTCAGGGTAGAAATGAAAATGTTGAAAAGTTAAGAATTTCAAGATGGCAATGGCTGAGTATAAAACCAAATGTGGGGCCCTTTGACGCGCAGGGTGGCCCTGTGTGACTGCACGGGCCACACGCCCACGGAGTTGGCTCTGCAGACACCAACCCCGTGCTGTTGATACGCTGTTGATACGAGGATAAGGTGAATTAATGCCCTTAAAGCAACGAGCACATGCCTGACCCAGAGCAGACCCACGTTTGCTGATAGTACTCCTATCCTGTTGTCTGGATACCCACACCCCCCTGAGAGCAGACGGGGATTAGTCCACTTCACAGCTGAGGGCAGGGGGCTCAGAGAGGTGATTAAACCACTTGTCCGCTGTCCCACTGGTAATGAGGGCAGGATCTGAACCCGGGTGAGGCCGACCCCGACTTCACTGTGAGGGGCTGGTAAGTGGAGGCAGAGAGGAGAGCCAGAAGTCTGCAGGGAGACAGGAAGGCAGAGTCTTGGGTTGGATCAGGCTTCCTTACGCCTGATCGTCTGATAACTCGTTTGTTCCTGTTGTTCAGTGGGGAGCCAGCGAGCCTGGGAGGCCCCTGAGGGTCTGTCCTGACCCTCTGCCAGCAGACGGGACCTAGGGGAGTCAGGACAGAGGCCTGGGCCACAGGGGCGGGGCCTGCCCTGGCCATGGAGGCCTAAATGTAGGGATTAAAATCCAGCCTCTGCTACTGAGAGCCCCTGACAAACCTGCCCCTTTCCCGTGGTCCAGAAGATGCTGTGGACCAGGCCTTCCTGCCCCCCTGGCCCCCTCCCATGATTCTCCCTTTGTACCTCAGTCCTTTCTTGGGCCTCCTGGAAACCCTCTGGGTTCTTTCCCACCCCAGGGCCTTTGCTCTCACTGTTAGTCCTGCTGAGAACAACCTTTCCCAGGCTCCTTCTCACCCATCCAACCAGAGTTCGTACGGCACCTCTGAAAAAAGCCTTCCCTTACCATTTTTTCTAAAACACCATCAACCTCACGCTCTCCATTTCCTCACCGTGCTGGCCTCCTATGCCAATCTACAGTTACTTTCCTTGCTGGCTTGCTCATTTGGTCACGCTTCTCTAGAAGATACCCAGATGAACTTGGTGACGGGAACTGTATTCAGGGCTCTATTCCTCTAGGACAGTAGCCACCGCATGGGAGGGATCGATAAGTATTTGCTGAGTCCATGGACACATGAAGAGCTGTACGACGCTGGGGAAATGATTTATGTACTTTGAGCCTCAGTTATCCCATCTATAAAATGGGATTAATACCTACTTCTTTTTTTAAAAATTTTTTTAATGTTTATTTATTTTTGGTAGACAGAGAGAACACAAGCAGGAGAGGAGACAGAGAGGGAGACATGGAATCTGAAGCAGGCTCCAGGCTCTGAGCTGTCAGCACAGAGCCTAATGTGGGGCTCGAACCCTCAGACTGTGAGATCATGACCTGAGCTGAACTCGGATGCTTACCCACTGAACCACCCAGGCGCCCCTAATACCTACTTCTTAAGTAGATGTGTAGATTAAAAGAAGAGTGCCTTTACCGAGGACTATCTGTGTGCCAGGCACTGTACTAGGTACACACAACCTGGCATCTAGAAAGTGTGTGGTTAATGACAACTGTTACTTGCATCACTACCACTGCTACTACTCCCCAGCCCCATAGATTGGGCTCCCTGAATTGAAAAGCTGGACCCTAGATCCTGATATGTCCCCCAAGAAGTGCCATGGGGTCCCAGGGTAGGGAAACAGTCCTGGGAGCCAGATGCAAAGGTGACACTCTGGGAAGGAAAACTCCTCTGAAATTCTCTGGGGTTCCTTCTTTTTGGATTTGTCTGTTCTCTCCTGACGATCCCGTCCCACTCCACCCCTGCTCAGCCCCGCCCTTCCCAACCACACACCAAGAATAAACCTCACACCCTGCGTGCCTCCGTGTCAGTTTCCTGCCTTCATGGTCACGGGCTGCTCGGGCTCGGAGGGATTTTCCAGCTCAGGGTAATGCTGGTGGGACCCGAGCAATGTGACAGAAGAGGGGCTGTGATGCAGGCCCAGAGCCAGGAAAGCCCCAGGGCAGGCACCAACCAAGAAGTGGAGCGTGGCCCCCGCAGAGGGCGCCTGTGGCCCAGGCCCTGGGGACAGGGAACCAGGCCTTCTCTCTGCCTTCACCCTCTGCCTGAAGAGCAGGCTGTCAGTGAAGACTGTGCGGGCTGGTAGCCAAAGGGTCTCCAGGGTCCGGAGGCCCAGAACAAGAAAGTGCACTTTGTGTCTGAAAAATTCGTGGTCAGGCTGGACCCAGATGGATTCCAGTTTAGAGACCCACCCATTCCTTGAGGAAGTCCTGTTTTCTCTACCTTCTCTTCCCCTTTAGATAGTCTCCAAGGCCTCTGTGTCCTGCGCTAACCCCGGGCAGCCTCACTGATAACCATCACGGTCAGATACCATCTGGAGAGAGCTGTTTCCCTCATTGGTCTTTCTCTTCTAATCTGCACTCCTGATATCTATCTACTTCATCCAAACCTGTCAAGGGACCTGGTTTCTAATCCTGCTCTGGCTCTGACTCAGTGACTCCGAGCAATTTCTACCCTTTCTCTGTCCCTCAATGACCCATCCTTAAAATGAGGCCCTAAATGGTCCATTTCAGCCCTGACATTCTAGAGTTCAAAGTTTAGAGATTCAACCACAAAAATCTTTACCAGGAGGTGTGCCTCCCCCACCCCCTCTGCAGGCCCTGAGGACTGATTCACACACAGTATGACCTGCTCCCTGCCTACCTTCTCAGCTATGTGACCCTGGCCCTAGTCACCATCAAATGGAGAGAGGATAAGATATTTGGAAGACTAAAAAGGCAAAGTGTCTGACACAGTGCTTCCTAACACCTAGTAGGTGTGCATTAAAAGGAAGCCATTATGAATTAAGTAGAAAAGAACAAGAGAACAGAAAGTCTAAAGGGAAAAAAAAAAAAGTGACCAAAGAATGATCCATTCAGGAAATATCCGGAGTGTGTCCTATGTACACTGGGGTTACAAAGACGAACATGGAGCTCGAGAACTCAGAATTCAAGGTACTGTAAGTAGAGGAGGCAGATTTGTCAACAAATGTTCTACAGCATTCTGATTTCTCTATTTCCCAGAATCCATGTCTATTGTGTACAGTTGTACAGGTTGTTCACTGCACAAGGGTACAGGTTCAGAGTTAACAGGTGCTGAAATTCAGGCTAGGCTCCATTTCCTAGGCATGAGTCTATAGGGCGGTGTCTTCCTAGAAGGGTGCTTTCCCCTAAGTCTCACAAATGTGCCATATGAGCTAGTCCAGGCCCTGCAGCATGCACATTTGCCCTGCTCTGAGCCATTCAGCCCCACCCCACCCCCCAACCAGAGTGACCAATTTAGGTTTAAAAGAACAATGTTGACACACACACACAGCCTCATGAGAACCTCATCATCTGTAACTTGGCTTTCACGCTCCTTTGCTCTCTGCCACCAGCTCCTTCTCAGCCATCTCCTCCTCCCTTGTACTCCTTAAGACCCCTCGGTGGCTCAGTCAGTTAAGCATCTGACTCTTGATCTCAGATCAGGTCACAGAATCTCACGGTTAGGGAGTTTGAGCCTGAATCAAGTCAGCTGAGTGCTGGCAGCACCTGGAGCCTGCTTGGGATTTTCTCTGCCCCTCACCTGCTGGTGTGAATGCACATGTGTGCTCTCTCTCTCTCTCTCTTTCTCTCTAAATAAACTTAGTATATGTGCTGCCGAAGTGAGTGCAAAATAAACTTTAAAAAATTAAAAAAAAAAAAAAAAAGGACTACATAGTCCATACTGTGTTCCTTCACTTCCTTCAACCAGCCATGCTTCTGGCGTTTGCTCATGCTGTTTCCTCTGTCAGGAATAACCCCTTTTCCCTGTTGGGCCAGGGAATGCCTCAGATCTCCAGGTTAGGCACTATTCTCTCCAAGAAGCCTTCTTTGAATCCTCTGCACGCCCCCACCTCATTAGATCTCATTCTTCCTTATGTGCCCGCACAGCCTCTGTACTTCTCTAAAGCACTTGTCAGAATTCTAACTCAGTGATTAATCGTATCAATAGTTGGTTATTGCCTTTCTCCCCTAGGAAATTAGAAGCTCTGGAGTGTAGGTATGATGCCTGTTATGTGCTGTATGTTATCTATGCCGTCTATCATCTACCGATCTACCTGCGTGCTACTGCTATAACCCCAGTGCCTATAGTTGGTGTTCAGTAAATAATTATTGAATAAATACATGATTGTAGCTTAATATAATGAAGGCCAACAGAGAGGTGAATTCCACTTGTCTGAAGAAAGAGCAGTTGCAGGCAAGGAGGGTTGTAAACAGGAGGTATCCTTGTGTACCAGGGCACGCTGAGTGAGGGCTGCAGAGTGCACTAGACCTTTGGGGCCTGTGGAGAGGTGTCACTCCCAGGCACTTGACCGTGGTTGGGAAGTCAGTGATCTTGTCTTGCCCAGGTTCTGTCTCAGAACGTGCACAACCCCTATGCCTTTCTGGCATATTTATGAGACTCCCCAAATCTCCCGCCTGGGGGGACATGAGCCACATATGGTTCCAAACTCCGTCCCAAGACCACAGAGCGGCTTCAGGAGCCCTAACATGCATCTGTACTTGTCTGGCACTTTGGGGGCAGATTGTTCTCTTGGATGCAGAGAGGGCCCTTGCGGGTCCGGGGAGAGCACAACCAGAAGGCATAATGAACGCCTTCTCCAGGCGCCTTAAAGTGCTTTCAGCTGTGCGGCGGGGTGATGCACCACCCCCACCCCTGGGGGCCGGGGCCATCCAGGGCCAGTTCGTTTATCCCGAATCAATTACTTTTTCCATGTTAAATGTAAATTACGTTTTTTAAACGACCAGGGACATTGTCAGGCATGTTCACAATGGGCGAGAACAGCGTAAACAAACTCACCCAATCCCCAGCTTCAAGAAACATCAATTCCTGCACAATGTTGCTTTATTTCTATTCCCCTCAAACTGGATTCCTCTAAATCAAATTCCAGACAATAGATCGTGTTATCTGTAAATGCTTTGATTGGTTGCTCCCTTTTCAAAGGCAAGTAATCCATGTTCATTATAAGAGGGAAATGCTTTAATTTTTTAAGAAAAGTACACATCTTCTAATCACCTGGTGTTGATTTCAACAGAGTGGCTCCGTCAGAAGGAGTCAGTCAGATTGGGTTTGATCTCTGCTCTGTCACCCGTCCGTGACCCTGGGCAAGGTGCCTCTGAGGGCCTCAGCTTCCGTAGCTACAAAATGCATGTCGTGAGTGTGTGTGTGTGTGTTACCTAGGGTTGTTGTGAGGAGGGGAGATGTGGTTACTCTTAGCGCACGCACAGTGAGTGCTCGGTACAGAAGGGACACCCTGCCTGGTCTCAGACCTACAATGTACTGGGCCTCGGAACTCTGCAGAAAGCACAGCTGTGTTCACCCACAGAATCAGGGCAGAATTGCTCAGGAAGGGAGGTGGCCCCGTGTGGGAGGGAACACTTCTGCTTGCCTGTGGTGTTTGGAATCTCAGATCCCCGGGCCATCTTAGATTGCTTCCAGAGACTAACCTCAAGGCTCGGTCATTGACTAATCCACACCATTTGATCAGGGTGACTTTTGCCTTCAAATTCCACACCCTTTGCTCTGGAGGGAGAGGAAGAGGAAGGGCTGAAACGAAGATGTAGCCTAAACAGCTCCATTTTGCAGATGGGAAAACTGAGGTCCAGCAGGAGAAGCCACTAGGGTCTTCTCTGTTCGCAAGGACCACAGAGGCCAGGTTCCAGCCTCAGTTTTCACTTGTAAGATGGATAGGCTGAAAGCATGTGAAATGTCAACTCTCACTAGGGGCTGAAGGTACAGCAGGCAGAAGGCCTGGTCAAAAAGCCACTGAGAGACGTTTGTTCAGCGAGGGTGAGGGCATCTTCTAAGAATCGGGGCCATGTGTTTTCTCCCAAGAGACTTTTGAAAGCAAAGTCACAGGGACCCTTCGCTTAGAGACAGGAGGTCAGAGCGAGGTATCTGGCCAGATGCAAACAACTTCCCCCTCTGTTCTTGTTAACGCTGATAAAAGGGCTTCCTTCCGCATTCTGAGGATCGGCTTTTCACCCCTTGCCACTGGCCGACTCAGCCACCAGACCTCTACTTGTCACACTATCCTCCACCCCCTCCACCCTCCCGCCGCCCTGGACTTGACCTTGTCCTGGACTGTCCTTTTGACAAGATTTGGGGGCCACTCGACTCTCCTTACCTCAGCTGGTTCCTTCTCTTCTTTCTGACACTGGCGGGTTTGTGTTTCACTTCTCCACCGGGGTGAGGGGCGGAGGCACGCACGGCCATCGGCCACCTTATTTCTGGCAGCGGTGGTGGGCCTCGGGGGCAGGAGCCGGCGGTTCTGGGGCGGCCGCCAGGCACGCCCCTCCACCTGGCCGGCTCGGGTTTCCTCTTTTGCTCCCTGGGGACGGTCTGGTTGTCCACCTCACAGGGTTCGGGAGTGGAAACCAGTGATAACAACTACCACAAACTGAGCACCTACTATGTGCCAGGGACCGTATGGGATTTATCTCATTTAGGCCGCGCGGCATGTCTGTTGCCCAGAATCACACAGGGAGCGAGGGGTGCAGGCAGGACTTGAACCCTGAGTCGTGAGCCTCCAGGGCAGGATCTCCTAACCACATCACCACACCGCCTTCCTGAAAAGTAACACCTGTAGGACACACCTGGAAATGCGAGCGACAGAAGCTGCGGGTTTTCCACGCTGTGGACTATCTCCTCCGTTTGTATGCCTGCCGTCTATGAGCCACCGCAAAACGCCTTAGTTCGCCAAGTTGAGGAGGGGCAGTGAGACGTCTGGTCTGTACTTCACCAGCCCGATCCCACTGTACTGGTGACGGAAGTGGCAGCTCCGGGAGGCTAAGGGACTGAGCAGAGTCACACAAAGAATAGGAAAAGGAGCCACAGGGAGATTTGAGTGTATCCTGATTTGTTCTTTCGGGTTTTGAACTCCTACTGTATACCAGCCCGCGTGTCAAGTGCCATTTCGAAGTGGGGTCCACAACAGTGTTCCTGCCCTCTCCGGGCTTACGGTTGAAGAGGTGGGTGAGTAATAAACCGTCGGGTGACAGCAGCTAGGCTGACGCCACTCCTCACCGCTGTTTCCCTCGCACCGTTCACACTGCAACACTCAGCAGCCAGCTCACCATTAATTGTCAGGATGGACAGAGCCACCCAAGAACAGAGCTCTGGAGCTAGACCCTGTGGCCACAGGCCCCTGGGAGTGACCTGAAAGGCCTGCCACGGCCCTGCTGCCTGGCTCTGCCCTGATAACGTCCAGCAGCTGCCAGGCCTGCAGGCGAGGGGCCCCCTGGGGCAGCGGGCTGGGTGGGGCCTTGACTCACCACCACCAACGAGCTCTGTCTGAACACTTCCCCTCCAGCATGCCAGAACACCCATTTGGAAACCAAGGTGAAAACAGGGTGGAGCCCAGTGTGGGATCCCAGCCTGGGCATCCACATCTGTGTGGTCTTTCTCTGACGTCTCCTCCTCCTTCCTTCCTCAGTAAACGCGTGTTCATTCGAGCAGAGCCAACCAGGCGGCTGCCTCAGGCGGAGGCTGCTGAAGGGTCACCTTGAATTTTTCAAAATCTGTCACCCTGTCCCCTTCCTTCCCCCTCTCTCAGCCTCTCCTGCTCTGGCCACCGTACCCTATTGACTCCTGTTTAATTTCCCTGCAGCGCCTTCCCCTTCATTCTTCGCTGGCTGCTGGTGAGAACCACTTTCTCCCACCCCACACCTTTCTCCTTGCTTGTTTGTACATAGAAAAAAAAAAGTTGCCTTGTTTTCCCTTGCTTTCAAAATAATATTCCAAGACTGTCTTCTTCTTTCAAAAGACATTCGTTTCCTGTGCTTTGATCACATCCGTCGGAGGGATGGCCTTTGTGACAAATGTACTCTGGTTGTCTTGCTCTCGCCAAACAGAAAGACACGCCATTAATCCTAGTTACCCGTCAGCCCGTTGGAAAGGAGGACCTGAGCCCAAACCCGCTCCCCTTTCTGCAGGCTGTCGGCTGAAAGGGGTGAAGACCGCAGCCACTATTCCTACGGGGATGGGGACGGCGCTGAGAATGGGGCGGGGGGGTGGCACATTCCCTGAAGTCTGGGTCTCCCAGCTGGAGGCTCCCGAGCTCTGTCCACGGTTCTCCACAAAGCGTGGGGAAGGCGCGGTGCCTGGCTTGTCGGGTTCCTGCAAGCCAAGACCAACGGGGAGTTACTGGAAACATACTCCACTACCACAAAAGTGTTTGTTTAGTCATGGTCGGTAAGAATGCATGAGAGCCAGAGGGAGAGGGAGAGAAGGAGGAGGAGAAGAGAGAAAAGGAGACCAGGGACACGGTAAGAGAGACCGCGAGAGAGTCCCGAGGAGAGAAGGAGCGTGAGAAATACAGAGACTGCGCTTGGGAGCAAACACAGGAGACGTGGTGACAGAGGCAAAACAAGACTGAGAAAAGACACAGAGAGAGAGAGAGAGAGTGGGAGAGCCAAGGGAATACACGAGTCAAGGAAAGGACAGGTCCTGGGCGCCTGGACTTCCTTGCTTCCCCACTTCCTAGGCGTGCAGTTGAGAGAGATGGCTAGTTTACCATGCCTCAGTTTCCTCAACTACAAAGGGCAGACGATAGTCCCTGCCTCACAGGATGCTCGGGAGGGAGGAGTGCGTGCGTTAACACATTTAACAAATGGTCAAGAACAGCAGCTGTTGTTATTACCGTTTATTGAGCATTTAGGGGGCAGGAAGTGGATGGTGTGGGATCCAAAGGTGCGCCGGGCCCCTGCCCTGTAGCTAGGGGTGCCCCAGTGTTTCCCGAGCTGTCCAGTTTTTTTGTGGTTATGAATTACATCCCCCTTTCACTCTCAAAACTGCCCAGATTAAGAGGACAGGCTTATCTTACTGGATTTCTGGGGCAGAGGGTGTGAGCTAATTGGGCTGGGTTGGGCCTGCAGCAAACAGCAGTGCAAGCCCGCTGAAGGTGACATTCCTGCAGGTGCGGGTGACGATGGCCGCTGTGTTAGCGCAGTTCCTGATTTTCCAAGAAAAGCCGGAAATCTGTGGGTTTTTTTTAATGTAAAATCATCCTGGTTTGTTTTTTTTTAACACTTTGTTTTTTTTAGATCTTTAAAATAGATCTTATTTTTTTAAAGAATCACCCTGTTTTCAAAGTTCAGCATTCCATTAAAATGTTTCCAGGGGCGCCTGGGTGGCTCAGTGGGCTAAGCGTCCAAACTTCGCCTCAGGTCATGATCTGGCAGTTCATGAGTCAGAGCCCCGAGAGTCGGGCTCTGCACTGTCTGCTCAGAGCCCGGAGCCTCCTTAGGAATCTGTGTCTCCCCGTCTCTCTCTCTTTTTGCCCCTCCCCCACCTGTGGACTCTCTCTTGCTCTCTCTCTCTCAAAAATAAATAAATAAGAATGTTTCTAAATTCCCCTGTTGTCTGGGTGAAGCACACCCGTGGTTCGGGCTGCTAGGTAATCCATTTCCAACCTCTGCTAAAGGAAGTGACAGTCCTTTGAGGGGAACGAGACGAGTAAACAGCCAGTTACCACACAGGCAATAAGGGTGGTGACTGAGGTGAGTCCAGGGTGAGTCAGAAGCCAGAGCAGGAGCAGCTCCCTCAGCCGGCAGGTGGGAATCAAGGGAGGCTTCCTCCTAGAGGTGACCACTGAGCTGATTCCTGAGAGATGAGTGGGATCATTTCCAGAAATGAGAGTAGCGATGACTGGAGCTTTTTCCCGCTGTTGCTTTCGAGGTGTTTGGCACTGTTGCTAACAACTCCACAAGAATCACCTCGCTTAACCAGCACGACAACCATATAAATCAGGTACCTTTCTTACTCTCCTTTCCCAGAAGGGGCTGAGACACACAGAAGGTTAAGTAACTCGCTGAAGGGCACACAGTCAACACGTGCCATGTGATCCCGGCACAGGCTTTCAAGCTCTATTCTAGAAGACTCCGTGGGAGAGCAAGCAGAATCACAGGTCCAGAGATTAGAAGGCAAGAGAGAGCAAGGCACACTAGCCACGGTGAAGGTGCACCATTGCAGCTGGAGCTGGGGGTGTGTTTATAACAGGAGGCAAGATGTGGGTTGCCGGCTGGGACACAGGAGGCTGTCAGGAGTAAAACTTGGCCCTGCTAAGGAGCCCAGTCTCTTCCTTGAAGACTAAAGCAAAATGCTAGAAGATTTATTTTATTTTTGTATTTCAAATATTTATTTTTGAGAGAGAGAGAGAGAGAATGAATGAGGGAGGTGCACAGAGAGGGGACAGAGGATCCGAAGCTGGCTCTGTGCTGAAAGCAGTGAGCCCGACGTGGGGCTTGAACCCGTGAATGGTAAGATCATGACCTAAGTTGAAGTCGGATGCTCAACTGAAGGAGCCACCCAGGCGCCTCAAAAAGATCAGCACAACTCATGCCCCGGCTCCTCTACCTCCATCTTCCAGAAGAGAACCCTGAGAGCTAGAGCACTTTCCTCACTTACCCAAGGTCGCACAGCCCAGCTCTGGGGCCAGACCTGGGCTCTGCACTCCTCCCAAGACGGGGCCCCACCTTAGGGAGTGACGACTAGGAAAGGAGAAGGCCCAGAACCCTGGCTTTCAAGACTTTACACCGAAGATTAAAGAGTTATCTGAACAAGAGAAATTAATCTGCCCTGGTTCTGTTCCCTTGCACGCCCTGGGTGGACCCAAGTTATTCTTCTGGCCTCACCCTCCCCACCCACCAGCCTCTTGTGAAGGGAGAGCCTGATGCCTCTTCCTTAGAAATCCTGGGTCTGGGCTTCCTCTGGGCCCAGCAAGTAAGGAAGGGCGGTAGATCAGATGGGCTGGAGCCAGCACTTTGAAACCACCACTGGGTGGTGAATAGAGTCCCTGGAAACTGATGCAGTCTGATCTGTAAAAGGCCTGCCAGGGTGCGGCTGGGCGGGCAGGCAAAGGACTGACAGCCTTTCCCAGACCATTGCTATCTCTGCTCCCTGGGCTAATGCCTGCTGCTGATAGATTGATTAATGCGCAGTTGGGAGGGCAATCCAGCCAAGACATTGAGAGTCTGTCTTGTCCTAGCTTGATTTCAGGGCGGAGTGGCTCTGTACTCTGACGCCCACGGCTGGCGTGCTAATTTGCATGGGTGAATTGAAACCACCTGGTTGGCTCAGGTGGTTAGCGTCTCCATGTATGTTACAGGATGCCATGCGTGCCCCTCAGCAGGCGCTGGTCCAGCAGCCACGGGCAGGTGACGCCCTGGTCTCTTGGGACTTATATGCTAGCAGAGGCGACAAACGCAGTGAATGGACGAGTAATAAAATAAATAATTTCAGACACAGTGCAGATGATTCTAGACTAGAATTCTGCAACATTGGCAGTATTGACGTTTTAGGCTGGACAATTCTTGGTTGTGAAGGCCTGTCCTCTGCAGTGTAGGACGCTTAGCATCTGTGGCCCCTGCCCATTAGATGCCAGCAGCCACACCCTTAGATATGAGAACCAAAAATGGCCCAGACATCGCCAAACATCCCCTGGGGGGCGCAAAATCGCCCCTGCCTGGTTGAGAACCACTGATTTGGACCAGAGTTCTTCAGTGAAAATATAATGTGAGCCGCATGCACAATATAAAATTTTCTAGGACTCATGTTAAAAATGAAAAAAGATGAGGTGGAATAGGTTTTAGAATATACTTTATTTACCCAGTATATCTAAAATACTATCATTATAACATGTAATTAACACAAAAAGTTTTCTTACGTTTATTGATTTATATATATATATATTTCTTTTTTTGAGAGAGAGAGAGAAAGACAGAGAGGGCATAAGCAGGGGAGGAACAGAGAGAGAGGGAGAGAGAACCTCAAGCAGGCCTCACACTATCAGCACAGAGCCCAATCCGGGGCTCGAACTCACCAACCGTGAGATCACAACCTGAGCCCAAATCAAGAGTCAGGCACTTAACTGACTGAGCCACCCAGGCGCCTCAATACAAAAAAGTTTTTAAAGAGATATTTTACGTCACTTTATTCTTGCTAAATCTTCAAAATCTGGTGTATATTCACAGCACATCTCAATTCAGACAGCACAACTCGAGCCCTCCCATCGCTGGCTGCTGCTTGAGCGCCGAGCAGAAATGTACTCTGCTCCGGGCTCATGGCAAAGGCAGCTAGAAACACGGGCTTGCTACTCAGAGTGGTCCCAGAGCAGTAGCAATGGTGTCACCTGTCCCGTCAGAAATGCAGGATCTCGGGCTGCTCCCCGACCTGCTGAATCAGAATCTGCATTTCAGCCGGCTCCCCAGGTAATGTGTGTGCCCGCTGAAGCATGAGAAGCGCTGGCGAGGGAATCACAGTGCCAAGTGCCCGGCATCTTTGGGGGTGACGCAAGTCCATGAAATAAGAAATCAGTTAGCAGAAACTGCGTGTTCCTGTCAGCTAACCCGTGAGCCTCAGTTTCCTCATCTGTAAAAATGGGGATTCCAAGTGTCGGGTTGAGGTGTACAAAGTGTGAGCTGTCCTGGACCCCCTTGCCTCAGCCTCAGCTCCACCTCACAAGAGCCTTCCCCCCAGGTTGGAGAGGGGTGAGTTGGAGGCAGTTTCTGCTGCTAGTGATGGCGCCCCAGGAGGGGAGACCATGAGACCAAGTGCAGGGCCCACCCAAGTGGGGGACCCACGTGGAACAACCTGAGAGTCCCAGGCATGGGTTTGTGGGCGTGAGCAGAATGGCCTATGCACTCTCACACGTTCCATGAGCTGTTACGGGGGAATCTGGGGGGGATGGAGTTTGGGGCGATGTTGTAGGGAGACAAAGCCCTTAGCTATGTGGACTTCCTGTCCCCAAGACCTGAACTCTATAAAATGGTTATTCAGGAGCTAGAGGGTTACTGCTTTCCAAGTCATCTTCCCTCCTCTACCACCTGGCCTTCCTCAGGAAGGCCTTATTCTATGGGTCACCCCTGCCTCTGCCTGGGAGACCCAGTTCCCACCCCCAGCAGCCCAGCATCCGGGTACAGCCCAGCTCTCTCTGCTGAATGTCAACTCTTCTGGATTTCTAGTTACAACAAGTCCAAAGGAAAGGTGCTTATCTCAAAGCCCCAAGGCGATCTTCACTTGGCCCTCACTTCCTTTCCCTTTCACGGGGCCTCCAGGCGGGCTCAAGAGGTCAGGCAAGGGCTGAAGCCAAAACCAGTGAGAGAGGGTGTTCCTGCCCGTGCCCAGCCTCAGCCAGAGTGGGGTTCAGATTAAACACATTAGCAGAGGTTTCCAGCAAAGATCAGCCAGCACGAAGGCATGAGGTGGGCTTTGAAGGAGTGCCGTTTGCCTCGGTTCTAGTTCCCAGAACTAGAACTTGATCTTGGGCAAGCCAGAGGGCTGCACTGGGGTTCATGGCTGTGGGTTCCTCTAGAGGGGCCATATTTGTGAGGATGTGTGCTGTAAAGCAACGAATAGAGCCCCAATATTTATCCTGCCTCCATTGTGATTCATAAATAGCACACTAAACCAGCCTAGGGCTTTGAAAAGAGGCTAGAAAAAGGAAAAAGAAGGTGGAGGGGGGTGTGGAGAAGGAAGGAAAGAGAGAAGGAAGGGAGGGGAGAGAGAGGGAAGCAATATGGGAGGAAGAAAAGAAGGAAGGAAAGGAGGGAGGGAGGGAGGGAGGAAGGAAGGAGAAGTCAGGACTGTGTGAAATAATGAAAGAAAAGAAAAAGAAAGAAAGAAAGAAAGAAAGAAAGAAAGAAAGAAAGAAAGAAAGAAAGAAAGAAGAAAAAAACAGAGAAAGGAAGCAAGGGGAAAATAGAGTGAAGAAACGAAGAGAACTAGATTTATTGCATACTTAATTTGTTAGGGCATTTTACTGTTATTTTTCCTCTTCATCTTTCTCTACCTCCTTCTTCTCCATCTCATATCCATTTTGCAGGCAAGGAGAGTGAAGACCCAGACTTTACTTTGAGTCAGAGTGACTTGAGCTGGAATGACCCCTACTAGCTTGGGGTCTAGTCACTTATGACCTTGGGTGGGTCACTTAATCCCTCTGGACCTCAGCTTCCTCATCTATGAAATGTGACAATAATAATACTGTGCAGAGCTGTCAAGTAAACGAGATAATGCACCTAATGCTTAGCAACTGTCTCATGTTGAAAACACAGTAGTTACTGGCTCTGATTACTTTTAAGTGAACCTCTGGAGGCCACAGAGCTAGTAGAAAGCCGGAGTTTCGACCTGGGGCTGCTAAGTCCAGGGCAGAAACACTTCACTCCACCAGACTGACTCACTGACAGACTACGAAAGTGACACCTAAACAGTAAGCCCTCTCTCCCACATGTACACGCTTCTGCCCAGGGAGTAGACACCTATTATTTTTGCCTGCCCGGCAACCACTACGTTTTATTATGGAAACAGCATCTATCTCTTTCTCAGTCTGTGAGGTCCTTAGTCTGTGAGATAATTTTGTTGGGAAGGAAGATTTCTTTTTAATGAGGTCTTCTTAGGTCTGCAGAATGTAGGCCCAGAGCTACTGGGGAGATTTTGGGCCATCTTGTGTGCTTATGAACTCAGAGTTGAGAGACATAGAACAACAGATCCCTAACAGAGTCATTTGGGCACCTGGATACAGCTGTGCCTGAAGCCATTGTTTGGTTTTCACCCTCCACCCCTAGCTAATTTGAATCCATTTAATGCCCCTTGCTACCTAGAGTCCTTGCCTGACAAATACGAGGCTTGTCTAATGCTAAGGCTCATGTACCTTAAACCATACAGATTAACTCAACAATATTGAGACCAAAGAGGAAAAAGGCAAAACAAATAAATCAAAAGCTTTCTCTTTCTCACTCTCTATCATCTTCCATGCATGGTACCTCTGCTAACGGTTGCCAGATGAGTGTACACACATGTCCAAGAAAATCCCCTCACATTACCACTTATTTATAACCTAGTTACCCGCATAATAAACATGATGGTTCTTTGTATGGATACCATAGGTGTCCACACAAAACCTGTGTCAATTCCACAAAAATATATCAAGCTCTAATTCCAGTGCCTCTTTGAGAACACAAGAGTTGGTAAAAACCTAAAGATATATATGTTTTACTAATACTTTTGGATTGTCCTAGTGGTTGAACTCCTCCAAAGTTAAGAATCATTCAGCAAATATTTACTGTCCCCTTCTGTGTGCCGCTCTCTTAAGTTGTCTTAATCAGGACAATCAAGATAAGTAGGACAGTCCATCATTTCTTAGATATTTAGCATTCCAACAAACAAGCTCTCTCCTCTCACTTCCCAAGGAAGTACGTGTCCCCTCTTCTGCGTCGAGAGCATGACTTGGCAGTCCAGAGTCTCGACCTCGGAGCTGGCTTTGGTTACCAGAGGCTTCGTGAACCCATCTGTTGTAGTGTTGAGTCACAGAGTCATAAAGAGGAATGTTTCCCACTGAACTTCACACCGGAGCATCTAGACTTCCAGCTAAGCTGTTGACTTAGCTGCCCCTGGGGGGAGAAGATGGGAGCTGTGGGAGGTGGGGAGCAGACAGTCACCCCATGATGACCTCACCTGCCAAACCCTTGACTCACCCCAATTCCCCACCCCCACCCCGCCCCGCCAGCCCTTGCTCATTTGGAATACCTGAGGGGAATACCAGTCTCAGGTATTTAGCGAAAACACACAATTGTGAGCTATTTTTAAAGGTGTGACGTTTTCTTACTTTCAAGCGGAGGCACGACCCTGCAAAGTCAAGAAGTGGGTCTTAGGTTAGAGCTGCTCCTGCCTGAATAAGCACACGAGAACCCCCTTTTAAAAGACAAAGTAGAATAAGAATGGAGAGTACTGACGTGCTTGGTTTTCTTTTTTTTTTTTTTTCTTCACTGTGGCAAAATATACATAACAAAATTTATCACTGTGACCATCTTTAAGTAGATGATTGGTGGCATCTAGTACATTTACAATGTTGTGCAACTATCACCGCCGTCAATTTCTAGAACTTTTTCGCCCTCCCCAATGGAAACTGTGTAGCCATTAAACAATAATTCCTCTCCCTCCCCCGCCCCAACCCCTGATAACTTCTATTTCACTTTTTGTCTCTATAAATCTATCCTAGGTACCTCATAAAAGTGAAATCCTACAAAATTTTTCCTGTTGTGACTGGTTTACTTCACTGACCATAAGGTCTTCAAGGTTCTTCCTCCATGTGGTAACATGTGTCAGAATTTTCTTTTAAGGCTGAATTATACGTATACAGGTATTTTATTTATTCATTCATCAGTTGATGGACATTTGTGTTGTTTCCATCTTTGGCTATTGTGTGTGATCTAGGCTTGTGTCCTTGAAGACCACTTTTAGATTTAGTGGTTAAGAGGTTTTCTGTGAAAAGCAAAAATGGCCTATAAATTGGAGCTAAGAGGACTAGTTCTTACTACTCCTTAGCAGTGTTGTGAAGATGAAGTTAAATTCTTGGTAGCAAAGTGCTTTCTAAATTCCAAAATGTCCTATAAAAATATTCTCACCTTGTTTATAATACTTGCTTAGCAACTTTTTTTTCCCCAGGGAGAAAAAAGCAACCTTGCCCAGCCTGCTTTCAAATTATAAGAAATCTTAGATGGAAATGGTATGAATGAATGAGGTTTTCTTGAGATGTTTGTATTCACTACCCTCCTTCCAATCTTTCCAAAGCAGAGAGCAATTGTATTGAATGTCGACTACAGACCAGGACATGATTCTATTAGTTATTAAGTATTAAACTACTAGCTCTAAGACATGGGCAAGTTAATTTACCCTTTTGTGCCTCAGTTCCTTTTTCTGCAAAGTATGGATCAAAACAATAAAACCCACCTCAGAGAATTGTGAATACTAAATGTGGTAATGACTGTAGAGGGTTTACCACAGTGCCTGACTTATAGTGGGCATTCAGTCAATGTTAGCTGCATTTAAATTATAATTATTTAAAATTTTTAACTATTTATTTTTGAGAGAGACTGTGAGAGGGTAGGAGCAGAGAGAGGGGGAGACACAGAATCCAAAGCAGTCTTCAGGCTCTGAGCTGTCAGCACAGAGCCAGATGTGGGGCTAGAACTCATGAACTGCGAGATCATGACCTGAGTCAAACTTGGATGCTTAACAGACTGAGCCACCCAGGCAACCCCAGCTGCATTTAAATAATTATCATCTACTTCTTATTCCTTCTTTAGGATTATTTTTGCTCAGATCCTCTCAATCCTTTTTAACACAGCATCTCAATGCATGGTCTCAGTGCGGTAAAATGCATCAATCTTGGGGCCCGAAGGTCATATCCACCATTTTGGTTGATATTTTGAGAGAATTGTAAGAAACTGCTTCATAGAAAGATAAGCAGACAGACACACATACACACAAGAATAAACTGAGGGTGGATGGGGGCTGGGGGCAGGGGTGAATGGGCGATGTGCATGGAGGAGGGCACTTTTTGGGATGAGCACTGGGTGTTATATGGAAACTAACCTGACAGTAAACTATAATAGCAGGAAAGAGAGAGAGAGAGAGAGAGGTGAAAGGAAGGAAGGAAGGAAAAAGGAAAGAATTGAGAGGGTTGAAAAGTCCGTTTTGCCAGGCACGTCCTGCCTTAGGGCTCTTTCTGCTCCTCTTTGGGCTTCAATTTTCTGGGGTTGGGGGTTGTTTCTAGGCGTGCCTGGAGTCTGGATAATCCTGTGTAATAAGGAAGGGGGGCAGCTCGCGTGGAACCCGCGGTTTCCCGAGTCGGTCCGGGTCACTTCTCAGGCAGGTTGGCCTCACTAAGGCTGTCGGGATGCCGTCGTCTCCATGACAACAGATCGCGGAGCCGCAGCAGCCAGTGGTGTCATCCTCCGAAACCAAAAGCCCCCGCCCCCACACCGCCCGGGCCCCTGGCCGCAGGCGGTGGAATTCTTCTGGGAAGGCGGCTGACGTCGCCGGCGGCCGCTGCCCCAGCCCTGGCAGCGCTGATGCAAGCCCGGCCCCGCGCCTGCAGGCACGCAGCCCCCCGGGAGAGCTGGCACCGCGCTCCGTCTTGCTCCCTTCCGGCCGCCGCGCCCGGTTTTCCCAGCGAGGAGTCAACAGCTCCTGGGTGGTTCCTCAGCGAAAGGCCCAGAAGGGGGAAAAAATGTGTCTGCCTACACCAGTTCTTCAGCTCGGCTCTTCCCAGGCTTCCCGGGGGAACCGGAGCATCCCAGCACGGCCACGTGCGGGTCGGTGTGAAGGAAGGGCCCCCGGGCTCCCGGCCGCTACCCGGAGATGGCCCAGGCCGCCTGAGACACCTGGTGCCAACCGGGGCCAAGGAAACGGCCCGGATCACGAGGGGATCTTAGGTCTGGGTGGGGAGGTGGTGAAGGGCCGGTGGAGGGGAAGGTGTCCAGCCAGGGCTGGTCTCCATCGCCCTCTGCTGGGCAAACGAGAGAGTTACTCTACGGTTCCCGCTGGGACCTCCCACGTACTT
>NW_027530006.1:4158162-4234828 GCF_008692635.1 Crocuta crocuta | reverse complement strand
GGCGATGGGGCTCAAGTTTAGAGATCGCGCTCCTCATAAAACAGACAGGGAAACTGAGGCTCAGAGAGGGCAAGGGACCTCTCCATCATCCCGTAGCCACTCCAGGACCAAGTTGGGACCCGAAGTCACATTGACACCCTTCCTGCACAACCTCTATGTTGTTTAAAACGAGAAGTCTTCCCACAAAGGACTCACCACTGAGAACTTGCTTTACACGCCGTTCTCCATCCCGGCCTCACATCACCGCCTCACATCACCGGCTCCAGCGATCTGGGGACTTGTACCCTTTCAGGGTTTATGCAAAGCCAAAACTGTTTTCATAACATTACTAAGACAATATTTGCCATTTTCACTGTTTTTTTCCCCAAGGGTGCAGTAGAGTGTTCCAAAGACCACATGTCACGTGATGCTGCAAGAGCCCGCGGAGCAGATATGAGAGTCCAGCTGTCTTCTATTAAGGCAGACATCTACAGAGCTTTGCAAAAACATGAAAGTCCCACTCTTCTCACTCATTCTTTTGGTTTTAGAAGATATAGCTACTTTCATAAAGTATATGTTTATATGTAGTGTTTACCATTTTTCAACGCAGCAACCATATTTTTAAAACTTATTTGTTTTAATTTCTAAAATGGCGAATAAGTACCCATAGATGGATAGCTTACGTTTAAAAAGCTTATTAGGGTGGAGTTGCCTGGGTGGCTTAGTCGAGTCATGATCACCCGTCATCATCTCCGGCTTGTGATTTCAAGCCTCACATGGGGCTCTCCACTCTGACAGTGTGGAGCCTGCTTGAGAGTCTCTCTCTCTCTCTCTCTCTCTCTCTGCCTCTCTCTCTCTCTCTCTCTCTCTCTCTCTCTCTCTCTCTCTCTCTCTCTCTCTCCCCCCTCTCTCTCTCCCCCTTCCATGGCTCTCTCTCTCTCTCCAAATAAATAAAGTTAAAAAACTTTACCAAAAAAAGGTTCATTAGGGTCCTCAACAATCTTTAAGAGAGTAAATGGCTCCTGAGACCGAAGAATTTGAGAACAGCTGCTCTGTGTAAAGCAGCCTCTCCCTAGTTGTGGTTGTATCATCCTCTCTTTTATTTACTTCCCTGTCCTCCTCACTAAAGAAATTACTTTGTTTATTTATTTAAGAATCAGCTGGGGATTTTGTTAAAATTCAGATTTGGATTCAGTAGTTCTGAGGTGGAGCCAAGAGTTGCGCTTCCGGCAAGTTCGCAAGCAGGGGCCCATGTGGCTGGCCCCAGGTTCCACAGTTTTGAGAGCTGCCGCTTTAGGGTTTGCTCTGCCCTTCCAGAGCGCGCTTGCCGGGCACTCCTGAAGCGAAAACAAATCAGGTGGTTCCTCAATGTCAGCAGTGAGAGAGAAAGTTTACACAGGACCAACTTGTCTCTGCTCCAGGCTAAGGCCGGTTGGAAGAAATTGAGGGGCAGCTAACTTGCAAATTGGGAGAGGTAGCAAAACCAGACAGGCCTAAGAGAGATCGGAGCTGCCTTGGAAAATATGCATTGAGCTTTGAAGAGTGAAGAGCAATTCCATTAATGTGCATTGAATCAAATATGCTCCGGGCTGCATTGCTGCAAGCTGCTCACAAGATAGAAATGATGCTTCTTCAGCTACAATTCTGGAATCAGCTAGAGTCATCCCCAAATCTGAAAGCACATGGTAGACAGTTGAATAATGGGAATTTTAGTTGTCATGAAAAAAACCTTTACTGTGAGAGGGGGAAAGATTCTAAATATGCTGTATAACATTTTTGCATTGGGGTGGAAAATATATTTAAAACCAAACTGCATGTAACTCTTTCTGCTATCTAATTTGGGGTGGTAGTATAATTTACATCAGTGGAAAAATGAATATCTCTATACTGGGTCTTTCCACTTACAGAAGGGAAGGAAGAAGACTGACGTAAAACTTCTGCCAGTTGGGTTATATCACCAGAGAAGGGATTACAACTCAAACACTTCCAGAGGCCAGACTTTTGAGTCACACAAACCCAGGAGCCTGGTGGATTCTGGTGAAGAGTAAGGGTCTTTCCTGGCTATGGGGGCAGCCATCACCCCACTTCAGCTTATTGCTGCCATGTTTGATTGGGGCCCCTGTGTTGTCATATCTTCGCCCCCCTTTTTTTGAGAAAAAAAAGCTGAAACCAGAGTTTTATGTGAAATTTATCCATTTTTTTAATATCAGGAAAAAAATAAAGTTGAATACACCATTGAACAAGCTTTTGTGCTGAGCCAACCAAAGCAAATCTTCCAGACTCTGAGATGAATGAGGTGGGAGCCAGCTTAGGTGGGCCTTTCTTTGGCAGAGCACTGAGCTTCAAGGTAGATGACATCTGAGGAGTCTGTGTGTGTGTGTGTGTGTGTGTGTGTGTGTGTGTGTGAAGGTGAAGTGTCTTGCCTAGTCAAATGGGGATATGTCAGTATTTTTGAGGGAAAGGAAAAGCCCAGAGGGAGAGCAATCTTGGAAAACAGAGGGGCAGCAAGTGCGAGGGAAAAAGGTGAGAAATGATGGGCAGGCCAGGGGAGGAGGGTGGGAGGTAGGGGTGTTAGGTGAGGGAGTTTGGGGAGAATCTGGGGTAAGGACTGAGGAAGGGATCCGATGTCCCACCTGCTGCTGGAGCTGAGCAGACAGAAGTTATCAGCTGCCTGAGGTGAGATGCAACTGAGATAAAATGGTAGAACAGGATTCAGCCTGGTGGCTGCCAGAAGACAGAGTCCCAGGAACTCCCAGACAAACTTGAGCGTGCCTCAGGAGGGAGGTACGTAGGGCCCTTCAGTCACTTTTATGTCTAAGGAGCAGGCAAGACTCCAGCAGCTAGCCTCTGTTGGATGAGACAGTACTACCTGATTGGCCCTTGGTGCCTCTGTTTGCCTTTGTTTGCCGTATCTGTAAATTTCACAAAGCTACTTAGCTTAGCTGGGCCTCAGCTTTCCATTATTTTGCTTTTAATTTTTTTTTTTTTTGAGAGAGAGAGAGAGAAAGAGAGCATGAGCAGGGAAAAGGGGCAGAGAGAGAGAGAGAGAGAGAGAGAATCTCAAGCAGGCTCCATGCTCAGTGTGGAGCCCAAAGCAAAAGGCAATGCCAAGACCCCAGGGTCATGACCTGAGCCCAGAAAGTTGGAGGCTCAACCAACTGAGCCACCTAGGCATCCCTTAGCTTCCCTTTAAAATGGGGAATAAATGGGGCACCTGGGTGGTGCAGTCAGTTAGGCATCCGACTTCGGCTCAGGTCATGATCTCTCTCTGTAAGCTCAGGGTCCGTGCTGACAGCTGAGAGCCTGGAACCTGCCTTGGATTCTGTGTCTCCTTCTCTTTGCACCCCACCCCTCCTCCCCTGCTGTGCTCTCTGTCTCTCAAAAATGAATAAACGTTTAAAAAATAAATAAATGGGTAATAATAGCAACTGTGTCACCTCCCTGCCAGGTTCCCCTAGGGGCAGCGGAGGTACCACAGGAGGAATGTTCTGTAAAAGGAGAGAACCAGAATGAGAGTGAGGCATTTGTTGACAGATGATATTCAGTTGGTCTGAGCAGCGATGCTAGTATAATCATAATAGTAACTGAGCACTGACAGCGTGCAGGTTTCATCTAAGCAATTCCCATGTATTACCTGCTTGAGACTTCCTAACATTGGCAGAATCTCTCTCTCCCATTATGTACGGGAAAAAACAGTTTCAGAGAGATACCCTAAGTTGCCCAAGTTTACTTAGCTGGCGACTGGTAGAACCAGGCCTGAATGACTCTGAATATTATATTCTTAAGTGCTCTGTGAACATGTTATTTTGATAATCACTGCTAACATGATGCTGGCCGGTGGGTTGGAGAATATCAATCACATGTGGTTTTAAAAACTGTTAAGTTTGTGTATAGAGGTGGTTCTTATTTGCTAGGATTCTTAAATATCATCTTGGTCATTCATTCAATCACATATCTAGTGAATACCTACTGTGTGCCAGGCGTGGCACTATTTATTAAGAATACTTCGACAGACCAAAGACAGTCTCTTGCCTTCACAAAACTTACAAGTTTTGTTACAAGGTAACTGCAGAGAAAAGTTTTAAACCATTACAATACCAGGTGCAAAAAGGAAGTGATGTGGTCTGAGGGAGGTAAGGACATCTCAGAGGATGCCTAGAGTCAAGAGGAGTTAACCACGGAAACGTGAGATGAGACAGTGTCCCAGGCAGAGGGCATAAAAACAAGTGAGAAAGCCAGGAGGTGAGAGAGAGCTTGCAAGATGGAGGGCAAGAAGGTGAGACCCTATAGCCACCATGCATGGTTAAGGGGCCTGTGGGGAGAAATGATGCTGTGGAGAGGGTCGGGGACCAGATCACACAGGCCTTGTGAGTCATGTGAAGTCATATATAAACATATCTGTATACGTACGCATTGTATATGTTTTAATTTTTTTCCTTAAAAATCAAGCCAGAATCATGCCTAATAGAATTTCTAAAGTTTTATGGAGATATAATTGCCATAGAATAAACTACAGTCATTTAAACTATTCAACTTGATGCATTTGACATTTCTTTCTTTTTTTTTTTTTAAGATTTTATTTTAAAGTTATGTGGGACTCAAATTCACAACCCTGAGATCAAGACGGAGCTAGCCAGGTACCCCATAGTTTTGGTATTTCTAGATAGCTGGGAATCCATCGCCACAATCCAGAGAATCAAGAGAATGAATCCTATCACTCTCCAAGGTTACTCATGCCTTGATAATGTCTCCCTCTTGTCCCGTCCAGCCACTAGCGACTGCTGATTTGCTTTTTGTTACTTTCTATCAGTCTGCTTTTCTAGAATTCTATCAATTGAATGTATCAAGTCAAGGGAATCATACGGTGTGTACATTTTCATCTAGCTTCCTTTACTCAGCATAATTATTGTGAGATTCATCCCTGCTGTTGCATGTAACATGCTCTGTTCCTTTTCATTGCTGAATAAAGTTCTATACTCTTTTGAAATCTATTTTTTTTTCACTTAATATGGAGAGATAGCTGGCTCTAAATCAAAATCAGAATTCAAATACCAGCCATGCCATTAACAAGTGGACAGCCTTGGGCAAGAAACCTTAATATGTTACCTACTTCCCCCAGACCTCAATGATCATGTCTGTCAAAATGGGATCCTAGCAGTATCTGATGGGTAGGCGGTGTTGTGAGTGCTCAAGGGGAGGATGTATGTGCCAGTGCCTAACAGTTGCTCAATAAAAGTCATCAAGAGCAGTATTGCTACTATTATTGTTAGGGTTCACACCTGGCACTTCAAAAACTTTTCTATTTGGGGGGGGTTTGTTTTTTAACTTTTGAGTTTCAATTTTTTAAAGCTTCCTTAAGTAATCTCTACACCCAGTGTGGGGCTTGAACTCACGACCGCAAGATCAAGAGTCATGTGCTCTACCAACTGAGCTAGCCAGGTGCCTGTAAGATATATTTTTAAAAGAGCNTGGGTGTTATATGGAAACCAACTTGACAATAAACTATTTGTAAAAAAAATAATAAAAATAAAATAAATAAAATAAAATGAATAAGAAAAAAAAGAGCACCAGACGCAGGTATGGAAGGCTGATGCAACCCTGAAAGCAGGAAGCAGGAAGTAGAGACCCAGCTCCCTTACTGGTGAAACAAAGGGCTCCAGGGTGGACGGAGCCAGTCAGTTCTCTCACCTCTCTGCTCCCCAGATTCTCTTCCTTGAGCACCTTGAGCACCCAAAGTGGGGTTCGTGGTGGGAAAGAGCTTCAAGATTCTCTATGGCAAGAAAAAAGGGAAGCTGGGTTAACTGCGATCAGTTTGGTCATGCAGACAGGCACGCCTTGTCATTCCAACCCCAGAGCCCCACACGTTCTTTGACTGCTTGCTCAAATAACAGATTAAATCATCTCTAACATGCAATGACTACATTATGCTTAAATAGAAGTGTCTCCAAAAGACAAGTACTGTATGATGTCATTCATATGTGGAATCTAAAAGACAAAATGAGTGAAGAAACCAAACAAAAACAGACTTATAGATACAGAGAACAAACTGTTGGTTACCAGAGGGAAGGGGGTTGGGGAGAGTGTTAAAATAGGTGAAGGGGATTAAGAGATAAAAACTTCTAGTTATAAAAATAAATAAAGCCCTGGGATATAATGTGCAGCATGGGGAATATAGTCAATCATGTAAAAATAACTTTGTATGATAATAGGGGAGAACTAGACTTATCACGGGGATCACTTCATTATGTATAAAAGCATCAAATCATTATGAAGCACACCCAAAACTAATAGGCTGTTGTATGTCAGTTACACTTCAATTAAAAACATAAATTAGGGGAGCCTAGGTGGCTCAGTCATTTAAGTGTCCAACTTCCACTCAGGTTATGGTCTCATGTGGCTTTAAGCCCTGCGTCAGGCTCTGTGCTGACAACTCAGAGCCAGGAGCCTGCTTCGGATTATGTGAATTCCCCTCTCTCTGCCCTTTCCCTACCTGCACTCTGTCTCTGTCTCTGTCTCTCTCTCAAAAATAAATAAGCATTAAAAAAAACCCATAAATTAAAAAAGAATTTTCTCTAGGGTTCACCTGCAAAGGAAGTGTCTGCCTTGTGTCCCAATCACAGTGATATAAAGCCTACAGAAGTTTATCTGCACTATGCTAGCTCTCCAGTGCTCCATTTTATCATCTTCCAGACTGGATGGTCAACAGTAAAGAGAGCCATGTCTCCTAATAGAAATACTCCAAAACCCCCAGCTGTGGAGTCAGGTGAGACCTGAGTTCAAATCCCAGTCCTACCAAATATTAGCTCTTGAACTTGAGCCAGGTACTTTAACTCCTCTCGGCCTCGTGTTTTAAGATTGAAATAATCCCCTATTTCATGGATGTATTGTGAGGGCTGAAGGAGAAAGAGGAGGTATGTACAGCCCTGTGCACAGTGCCTAGCCCAGAGAGTATGCCACACACGAGAGATAACAGGGGTGCCATAAATGTGTGTGTGTTTCAATAAAAGCTTTCTCTAAGCCTTCTGTCTCTCTGTCCCACCTTAAGTCACACCTTGTACAGCAGTCTACCTATTTTAGGCATCTCACCAGCTGGACATGAGGTCCCACTAGGAATCATCAGAAGGAACCAAGGATGCATTGGCCAGGAACTAAGTGGGACATAAAATTGTCTTCAGGAGGAACTGCCATAGGAAAGGTATGTTTGATTAGCCCTGTTTTACCCCAGAGGACTCAGGCCCATGGGTGAGTATCACCAGGAGACAGATGAGGAAGCATGTTGCTATCAGAGAAGTCTGCAAAAGGAAATGGATTGCCCCGAGGCTTCCTCAGCTGCCTACTGTGGACATGTTCAGCATAGGCTTGAGGATCAGGTGCCAAAGATGCGGTCAAGGTGATCCCTGATGTCGGATGTTGGACCAGCTGATTAGCTTTCAGATGGATGCAGGGGAGGTGGGCAGAATAAGGAGATGGTAGACAGGGCTAAGGGTCCCCCACACCCTCGCAGCCACAACAGCACTTCCTCTTTTATTTGTTTTATATATTTGGGTTCGATTGACGAGAAGATTTTGCTGCTAAAAACCAGAGCTGGTTTCTTTCTTTTTTTTTTCTTTTGAAGCCGCTGTCCTGGATGACCTTTTGAGATCTCTTTGAACACTGGGGCTCTAAGTCGATGATTCAAAATTGCCCGAGACCCTGACAAATGAATAGGCAGCTTGTCAGAACTCTTTTGGTGCAAAGTGTCAAAACTCCTCTCAATTTGGTTGAAAGCAAGATGGGGATTCAGTGACTTGAGAAACTTTGCAGGGTGGTTGAGGTAGTTCACAGAACTGATAAAAAAAAAAAACAGAAAAAAAAACACAGCTGTGACAACCATGACCTCAGGGTCTAGACACAGCAACCCAGTGCTGCCTAGACTCCCTCTCTGCTCATCTGACTCTCGGATCTGCTTTTCTAATTTCTCTCTGTGTGGTGGCCTCTGGTTAACACGGTTGCCAGCAGCCTCAACTGTAAGAAAGAGAGAACTTCATGCTCACAGCGTCTGTATATGGATCCCAGCCAGGCCTTAATTATCAACGACCCTCTTTGAATCAATGACCCAGCCCATGATGGGGATGAAGCACTATGATTGGCCAGGCCCAGATTACTCCCTGTAACCATAGCAGGAATGAGCCTTACCAGACTAAAGAAGGCTCGCCGGGAAAACAAAACTCAGTGGTGACTTTCATCTTGGAAGACCTTAAGAAAACATGTGTAGAAAACTTTGGGAAAAATTGTTGGCTCCCTTTAGAGAAGGGAGTTCCAATTTTTAAAAAAGAGTTTATTTATGTATTTTGAGACAGAAAGAGAAAGAGAGAGAGAGAAAGTGCACATGCAAGTGAGGGGAGGAGCAGAGACAGAAAGACAGGGAGAGAGAATCCCAAGCAGGCTCCACACTGTCAGCACAAAGCCCAGTGTGGGGCTCAAACTCATGATCTGTGATATCATGCCCTGATCTGAAATCAAGAGTCAGATACTTAACCAACTGAACTACCCAGGCACCCAAGAGTTCCAGTTAGAAGAGTTCCTATTTATTGAGTATGGATATGAGGTCAAATACATTACATGCATTACCATTTTCAACTGTCACAACAGTGATTTGAACTGGATTTTTATTTTCATTTTCGAGATGAGAAACTTGAGGCCCACAGTGTTCATTAACTCGTCCAGGACCACACAGCTCGAAGTAAGAGAGCTGGGGTTTAGCTCAGGCCATCCGTGTGGGCCTGCATTCTGAGCTCTCCTTCACTCTCACAATGCAGAAGATGCAGACCTTCGTAACGTGTTTGGACATAAATGGAACAAGGTTCTTCAAACACAAATGCCAAGACTGCGGCTCCCCATCTGGGCTGGTGAGAAAGAATACGGACAGGGAGACCAGACACTTGGATTCAAGGCCCAGCTCCGCCTCCACTGCTGATTAGCTGTAGGCCAAAAGGAAGTCTTTTAAAAATGCAGGTCTCACCGTGTCATTCCGCTGTTTGGAATGCTGCTGTCCCCTGGGGACAAGGGCCGCGTGTCTCACGAAGCCCGCGAGTCCGGGCACGTCTGCCTTCCTCCGCAGCTGCTCTGTGCCCCTGTCCCCTCATGACTCTGAGAGTCTCTTACAGGTTCAGGCTTTCCTGCAAACACAGACCCTTGTGTTCGGAATATCTCGTCCCTTCCCCCATTCCGAGCAAGCGCCAACATTTTCCCTTGTGGTTGCAGCTTTTATGCATCACCTTTGAGGTGAAGGCTCCCCCTGACCGCCAATAGATCACGCTGCTCTGGCAAACACCCTCAAGTCACACTCTTTTCTTCTCTCTCAATGAAAGTGAATGATGCTATTTTGGTGGCCACCAGCCTGCAAACTCCATGAGGGCAGAGGCGGCTGCCACCTCCCTCATCTGTCCCGGCAAACCTAGCCTGTCGCTCGGTGCGCAGTGAGAGCCCAGGAAGTAGTGATGAAGGGCTCAGTGAACGTCTGAGCACCCACCTGGGCCTCCTCTTCCCCATCGTGAATGTCAGCTTGTATGCGTGTCACATTTTCTGACTTTAAGAGCACCTGGGTAAAGAGGGAGCTAGTGTCAGTGGGTGGAATTCGGTTACATCTCAGAGGGTGTTGCGTTTTATTTGAAGCCTGTAAAAGAAAAGGCTAGCGGGGGCCATCTGGTCTGGTAACAGGTGGACTCGAAAATGAAGAGGAGAAGTTCACTGAAAAAGCAGCCCTGCCTGTAAAAAACTCACACTCCTTCCCAGAAGAAGGCTGTCACTTGGTTCCTCTCTCTGGCTCTGACATATGTTTCAATCCCTCGCTCCTAAATATGGTTGATACTCGGGGTTGGCTGCCATGTGAGGAGAGCCTCTGTGAGGACTGAAAACAGCTTCTCCGGGAGCAATGATCAGAAGGAAGAACGCAGGGCTGCCGTCGCGTGGCACTGGCTCAGGTCTGGACGCCGGAGGCGCAGAACAAGACACTGGCTCCAGATGTGCTACAGAGGGTCTTCTGAGCCTTTGGCTGTAACAAAGGGCCCAGGTCTGCTGCATGTGAGCATCTGTCTTGCCTTGCTTCCCGGCCAGCCTCTGGAGCCAGGCTATACTCAACTCCGGCGCTGCCCTTCCCGAGCTATGCGATCTTGTGCAAAGTGCCGAACCTCTTTGGGACTCAGTTACTGCAGCCGTACAATGGGCATAGTAACAGTAGCTCCTTAGTATTGTAGTGAGGATTAAATGAGCTAATTTGGGTGGAGTTCTTATGGTTCCTGGCCCATCCTAAGCATCATATAAAAGTTTCTAGCATTACATTTTCAAAAGCCTTCTCAATGCCTACTCTGGCATCAGGCAACTGGACTAGTATTTCTCAGAGAGTGGTCTGTGGGCCACCTGCAACAGAATCACTTGGGACAGAGGTGATATTCAAAATATTAAACAGCAGAAAAGGCAAGGACCTCCACTAAACAGAACTGATAGTCTTTATGATCAGAGAGACCCATACTGTGCCAGGCTTTAAACTTGTAGTCTCTGAACCGGGGCAGATCTGGGGAAAACCAGGGCTAACTAGAATGGCAGGAGAGATAGTCAGGTGTGGTAAAGAGCCATCCTGGTTTTCCCAGGAAGTTCATTGCCAAAAGTGTAACATTCCCAGGCAAACCTATAAGTGTGCTAAATGTGTGCTATTTTAGTTAACACACATCTATATAAAGTAGTATTCATATAGTCTCCTTTTCTGCATAAGGAAACTGAATCTCTGAGAGATTTATAGTTACGTGATCTTGATGAGTTAACTGATCTCTCAGGCAACTAGCCACAGTGCCTAGGACAGAGTAAATGCTCAGTAGAACACAGCTATCTCCACTGCTGTGGTTGTTATTATTAATAATTCAGCTACAATCATTGTTGACCTATGTGCCAAGCACACTGGTAGGCACTGGGGTTTCCAAGATGAATGAATGCCTTGCACTTTAGAAACTCATCTGAGAATAATGGTAGTATACTGCACTAGACACAGTAGTGGCGCGGCTACTCTGTTCTCTGTTTATAACGTTGGTGTCCCAAGTGGCTGGCCCGGGTGATAAAACACCAAGCCAGGGTTCAGGAAATGGGATAGGTGACATTTAAGGATTGGGAATCCCTCACAGAAGAATAACAGAAATGCTTTGATTAAAGATGAAGCCATGTGAAAGGTCACGCCTTATCAGGAAAGGGTCAGCGATTCAGGGTGGCCAGAAGACAGATCTCACAGTGTAGGGAGAGACAAGTGGCAGATAACGAAGTGCTGTGTATTTCTAGTCGGCAAGTGAGGCTCATGAAATCACCAGGCCTCCCTGGACTATGAGCACCACAGCTGAGGGAACATTAGAATGAACCTAAAGTACACATTAGCATTTGGCTGAGTGACTTGAAGTTCAGTGTTTCAAAATCAGGTGATAGATGTGTTACATGGAAATATCTTTAAGATATGTTTTTGAGCAAAGAAAGGAATATAAAAAACAGTATGATTGTATTTTTTGTCTTAAAATAGTGAGACTATTTCATTCAAGTCCACATTACCGTTTACTAGATGTATGATCCTGTACAAGATCCTTAACTTTGCTGCATCTCAGTTTCCCAAACTATAAAATTAGGATAATGAAAGTCACTGCTCCACTGAATTATTGTGAGAATCAAGGAACTAATGATCCACATAAGGCACTAAGCCTAATGCTTAGCATGGGTGAAGTGCTCAATAAGTAATAGCTATTATTACCTGTGCAGAGAAAAATGTCTGGGTTGGTATACATCAAAATAGTACTAATAACTTCTGGATGATTGGATTATACATAATTTTGGTTTACTTTCTTCATGCCTGTGTTTTCTAAATTGTCACAGTGAACATAAATTGCTTATGTAAAAAGAAGGAAAATGAACCTTGATTGTAAGAGTAACGTATACTTATTATTCCTAGCTTATACAACTTAGACGACTTTAGTCACATCAAAATATCTTTCTTTCTGTCTCTCTTTCTTTCCTTTTTGTGCCTTGTAACTGTTATTTGTTTTTATTTTTTTCCATTTTTAAAAATCTAAATCCAAGTTAGTTAACATCTTTCTTTCTTTTTTTTAATGTTTATTTATTTTTGAGAGAGAGCACAAGCAGGGAAGGAGCGGGGGGTGGGGGGGAAAAGGGGATCCCAAGCGGGCTCCGCACTGATGGCAGTCAGCCCTATGTGGGGTTCGAACTCATGAACCCAAGATCGACACTTGAGCTGAAATCAGATACTCAACCAACTGAGCCATCCAGGTGCCCCAAAATAGATTTCTTTAATTTGCCAAGGATTACCACGTTTAAAGTTTTAAAAATGAATGGTTCACTAAATCCTTTTGGTTTTGTTTCATAAGTCACTCACAAGAACTGAAACTTTCCAGTTTGTAAGTTATTTTCCATTAAAGATTAAATTAAAAACTAAAGCTTTACATTGATAACAGTTGTGTTAATGAGGGAGGGGCGTGGGGCATAGGCAAAATAGGGGAAGGAGATTAAGAAATACAAACTTCCAGTTATGAGATAAATAAGTCATGGGTATGAAAAGTAGAGCATAGGGAATATAGTCAATAACATTGTAGTAATCTGCATGGTGACAGATGATAAATACACTTCTCATGGTGAGCATTTTGTAATATATATAATTGTCAAATCACCCTCTCCCTCTGCCACCCCCTGCTCCTTCTCTCACTCAAAAATAAAATAAAATAAAATAAATTTTTTAATATGGGCTGATTACACATTAAACTATAGTGTCATATCAAAAATTTAGCTTTTAGTTATTCTGCCACTTATAGGCACCTTCAGGCCTCAGTGAGCTCTTTGGTAAAATTAGAGGCTTGAGTTTGATGATTTGTAGCATCTTTTTGTTTTCTGCTTGAAAATGCTGTGATTCTGGACATGACTACACCAAAACAAATTCTGCCTGAATTTAAAGTAACTCATTTGCACCAGCCCATATTTTCCCAAATGATATTGACCTTCAATGAGTAATTTCATGGAATGAATTCTTAAGAAGCAAAGAACATTGTTTACTGGTTATTCATTGTGCCAAACATGATCCTAAACACTTTGCATATATGATTTAATTTGGCCTTCACAACAATTCTGAAATGTCATACAGTAGGCAAATAAAGACATCCTCCCCAACTATGTCTACATCCCACTCCTTAGAACCTGTGAATACATTAAGTTACATGGCAAAGCGGTATTAAGGTTGCAGATGGAATTAAGGTTGCTAGTCAGCTGGCATTGAAATGGGAGTTTACCCTGGGTTACCCCACTGTAGTTGCGAGAGTCCTTATATGTGAAAGAGGGAGAGAGGAGAGACAGAGTCAGAGAAAGAGACATCATGACAGAAACAGAGGTCGGGAAAACGCAACTGCTGGATGGCAAGGTGGGGCACCTCAGTGGCTCAGTCAGATGAGCATCTGACTCTTGATTTAGGCTCAGGTCATGATTGCAGGATCATGGGATTAAGCCTTGTGTTGGTCTCTTGTGCTGAGCATGGAGCCTGCTTAAGATTCTCTCTCTCTCTCTCTCTCTCTCTCTCTGCCTCTCTCTTTCTCTCTGCTACTCCCCCACTTGTGTGCACATGTTCTCTCTCAAATTAAATAAATAAATAAATAAATAAATAAATAAATAAGAAAAGCTGTCATGAACCAAGGAATGTGGGTGGCCTCTGTAAGCAAGAAAACAGATTCTTCCTTAGAGCCACCAGGAGGCAAACAGCTCTGCACAATACCTTGATTTTATCCCTGGAGACTAGTTCTGGACTTCTGACCTCCACAGCTCTAAGGCAATAAATCTGATTTGTTTAAGCCACTAACCTCTTTCAGTAATTTGTTGCAGCAGCTATAGGAAACTAATGCAGATAGGCGATATGAAACTAATATACTGAGGAAGACACAGTCAGAGGCAATTTTAGTGACTTGCCTAAAGTTACACAGCCACAAAAGGACTAAGTCAGAATTTGAGCTTGAGTGTACTTGGCTTTAAAGCCCATGCTCTTAACTCCTGCACTGTATTTTTTGAGTGCCAGGTGTATGATAGAATGTTAGACTGCATAGGCCACAAAGATGCATAGGAACATAGTGCCTGGTCTGGGACTTTATAAATCTGCAGAGAGTGAAACAACCCAATGGTATTAATAATTACCTCTTACCGAAATGACTGAGTGCCAGGCACCATATATAATATATATATTATATATACATATATTATAATCTTTGCACTATTACTCTTATTGTGAAAAGGAAAGATGTTATCATCTCTTTTGGGCTGAATTTTGTCCCCCCTCCCACCTCTGATTCGTATGATGAAGTCCAACCCCTAGTAACTCAGGATGTGACTGTGTTTGGAGACAGAACAATTCAAGAAGCCATTAAGATAAAATGAGGTCATATGAGTGGGCTGTAATCCAAACTGACTGATGTCCTTATAAGAAGAGGAGATTAGGACCCAGGTAGATAAACAGAGGGTAGACCATGTCACCCACAGAGAGAAGATGGCTGACTACAAGCCAAGAAGAGAGGCCTCAGAAGAAACCAACCCTGCTGGCACATTGATCTTGAACTTCTAGCCTTCATTGATCTTGAACTTCTTCTAGGACTCTGAGAAAACAAAACTGTGTTATGCTAGCTGCTCAATCTGTAACATTTTGTTATAGCAGCCCTAGCAAACTAAGACATCATTTATTAGAGATAGACTTACTCTTAGCCAAACTTCATACATTGTAACTAGAAGAGTCTGCTTTGGGTTTGAGTGGCTAATTCTAAGGGATGACAGAGGAGTTTATTGGTAATTTATCTCCTCTAGTCAATCCATGTCCAACCACTTGAGTAAATCTTGGGTCTCAGCACTCTAGGAGCCCAGTAGGACCTCGCCAAACCTTTGCTTTTCTTATCTCCATTACTCAGGCTCCCTGAGTCATTCAGTGTTATGGCTCCCACACTTCCACTCAGGGTCTAGCCTTTTCTTTCATTCACTCCCTAGTGTGGTTTCTCTGTGTAGTACCCCTAAGGGATGGAGCCTGATTCTTAAAGGCAACATGGCTAAGGACTAAGAATTGTGTACAGTAGTCTGGTCTTAGAATGAATTATCTAGAAACAGACTTTTCACAGCACATAGACTGACCTTCTGTTGGTGAATCTCTTTACCTCCTGTAGCCTTCTCTGCCAGGGTCCCTATTCTTTTATTTGAATGTATCAGTTTGTAGCAGTCAGGAAAGCCTAGATTGTGCTTCAGCAACAAGCATCCTCCAAATCTCATTGGATTAACCTACAATCAAGTCTCTTTCTTGCTCATGCTATGTGTATAATATTGACAGCAGTAGTCTCTGCTTATCATAGTCACTGGGGAACTCAGATTGGTGGAGGCTTCATCTACATTTCATTGATGGTCCAAGCAGGCCAAGAGAGTGTGAAAAATCATACTGACACATACTAGCCTTTGCCTAGAAATGACACACAACACTTTCACTCACATTTCATTGACCAAGGCAAGCCAAATATGTATACCTATGTCAAAGGAGATAGAGAAGTGCAATCTTATCAAGTGCCAAGAAAGAGAAAATGCAAATAAATGCAAACAGTCTTGATAACCACTATGGAAGACACATTTGACCATCAGTAATTGTCCACAAATGGGTAAAACAATGAGGACATTAATTATTTTATATAGCAAGGAGCCCAAATATCAGGGGGTGGCTGGTATAATTCACTCACTAATCAGACACCATCATCCAATACCCATGTTCCTTTTGTTTTCTGCCCTACAATGGCAGAAAACAGTTTTTTGCCTCGACCTTGTAGAATGGCTCTGCTCATGGTCTGAAGATGGCTGCCTTCTTTCAGTTACTGCATACAGATGACAACACTCAGAGGTAGAAAAGGAAACATACCTGTCCTATATCCCTCTTTTAAAACAGCAAAAACCTTCCCAGAGTTTCCTGAGCAGACTTCCCACTCTCATTGGCCAGAACTGTATCATGCACTCTTGTCTAAACTACCTGCTGGACAAGAAGATCAAGACTCCCAGGACTGGCTTAAACGAAACAAGATTCGTTTGCTGAAGGGTCCAGTTTTTCCTGTCCCCCCAAATAAGGAACATAGACACTTAGAAGAGAGTGAACCAAACTGTTTCTGAGATAGAAGGAGTATGGAATCGCAGCTGAGTTGAAAACTAACAGTGGCTGCTGCCTCAGCCTCCAGGAAGGGAGACATCAGTGGGAGGAGATGAAAGGAAAAACCATTCTGAATCTTCACATTAAACTTATGAGGTAGGTTTTCCTGTCTTGTTTCACAGATAAGAAATGTGGCATTAGATATACATCAGACTCCCAAGTCCTACTTTACTACACTGCCTGTTTACCCATCAAGTACAATTACAGAGTGGAATGTCAGAATTAATTTTTTTTAAAGTCCTTTAGGGAAGAAGAGGTGCAACAGCCATCAGCCCTGGTACAAATAGGATTTCCATGATCCAATTGGCTAATTGCTGAATCCCTTTCTGACGTCAACCGAAGATTCCTTTTTGAAAACTAGGAAGAGTGCCCACGTTGTGGCAAGGAAAAAAGAGCAGGTGTGCTAATCTGCAACTATATCCAGGGCTAAATTTACCTAGAAAAGGAATGACGCCAAACTGTCTTTGAAGCAACTCTCCATTATTCTAGGGTCAAAGCAAAATGTCTTAGGACTTCCACGCCACTGGGTTTTGTTTTTTGTTTTTTTTCATTAACCTCATCTCCATAAAGAATATTGGCATCAATTTAGAATTCAGCCCTTCCCTCAGCCTTGCTGATAGACACACTGATAAATGTCCGAAAACCCCAAACATGAGAATCCAGTCAGTGTGGTAGAGAAATGGAGAAGCAGGTCTTAGGAGGGCCCCAAGATAGAGCAGAGAAATGCCCACCAATGTGCTAGTCTTTCTTCCATGTTGGACTTCACAGCTTGCCCTCAACTGCACCCCAGTCCTGCCTGGGCAGTCCACTTCAAACCTCTGGCCAGATCATAAAGAAGCCCAGGATCTGATCCTGCTCACCTCTAATAGGTGGCCCTATCTTTTTTTGGAGACCCTCTTAAAGTACCAGCATTGAGTGAAGCACTACATCACACATGATTCTTACTCCAACCCTTGAAGGGCAGCGGCTTTCCTGTGAATGAAGCTTAAGGAAGCTAAGCCTGAGCCACCCATCCAAAGTCACAATGAAGTGGTTGAACTTGGATTTTATCTCAGGTCTGGTTGCAGATGTAAGAGCCTTCCCTGCTAAATCATACCTCTTCTGTTCACTTGAAGGACTTGATTTTTTTTTTTTAACTCTCCCATGAGAATTTTACCAGGTATAGATATGGATATGACTATCCTATATCTGTTCAGAGAAATTGCAAAAAAAAAAAAAAAACTTGCCTCATGTTTTAGAGCTACTTAGTATTAATAACTACATATTAAGTAGTGGAGTCAGGCTTTGAACCAAGGTCTGAATGGCCCTACATCCAGAGCTCCCTCCATTCATGAATTGTCTCCCCCTGTGCATGAGCCGCTGATCCTAGCATCCCCATTCCTAAGTGAAACTTCCACCTACATAGCCAACTTCTTTACAATAGAGAATTGCCATATTTTAAAAATTGTTAAAGAAAGGATTATGTTTGCCATTCCACGCTGGTTTTGAGATATGTGTGTATATAAGTTATTTCTCTCTTTGAAATCACTCCAGGTTTTCTAAAGGAGTCTTTTGTTATTAAAAATGCCCCATCTATTTTCTCAAGGTCTCTTCAGGTCAGCACATTTAAAAAAAGAAAGACTTGAACTTGTCATTCAGCTCTCGCTTCGTGTGAATCATAACAGGACGCTACGTGGGGAAACAGCCTAGTTCTAGGAACTGGTAATAGAAGCTGGGGTTTGTCACCTTCATGGGTGCATCTCAAATCCCACTTGGGTGCTTCTGGGACTCATGCGATGGTGACCCAGCAGGGAACTGAACAATTGGGTCATGGCCACCTCAACAGACAGAAGGCTCAGTCGTGCGCGTGCGAGCGCGCGCGCGCGCGCACACACACACACACACACACACACACACCGCCTCTATGACCAGACCCCGGGCAGAGGCCAAAAAACAGAGAAGAGTATTCAGAGGAATGGCCTCTCCCTCCTTTTAAGATGATATTTTTAAATCAGGGATCATAACAACTATAATAACAATAGTGGGCAACACTCATTGAACACTTAGCTATGATTTTTCTCCTTGGTATTGTTGTTGCTATTGCTATTCCATTAATCAACTAATTTGACCATCAAAATACTCTATAAGTAGCAATTATTCCTGCAACAAAGTGTGGTACTTAAGATATCAAGCTGCAGGGGCAGAGACCTAGGTTTGACAGGTACTGTCACCTCTAGCTGGTCATGTAGGTCTAGGAAGTTACTTCAACTGGCCTCAGTTTTCTTCATCTGTAAAATGGATACAATAATAGTACCTGTTCCATAGAGCTGTTGAGAGGATTAAACAAGATCATATATGAGAAACCCTTAATAGCACAGTTGCTGGCTTAGAATGGAGAGCTCAGTGATTAGAGGTGATAATTAGCTATCAGAAGCCAAATGGTGGGATACTGTTGTTTCCGTGCCTTTAACAAGAGCTGGACTTTTAGGGCCACTGTTCTCTGCCAGCTCTCTGTAAGCACCTAAAATGACCTGAGCTTTGCAACAGTGATGATCCAGGAGGAAAAAATAAAAGAAGAAATCTCTAGAAATAAACTGTGATTTCTTGCCCATGAGCCAGAAAATGGTACTCAGGTGTCTCACTTGGTGGATTTTAAAATGCTTGGCAAAGGTTTGTTTGTGTGGTAGATGGGGGGGCAGTGGAGGACGCACGTAGCTGGAGAGGAATCTATTTTTCAACTTTCGTTTCTGCCTGAGACTTGGTAGCAAATGCATTTTCTCACCAGCAAGATCAAAGGGATGGTACACCTGACATTGCTCATGGCATTTTGCTGGACAGCAGGGAGGAGAGGGAAATAAATCAAAGTATTTGCTACCACAGTCATTTGCGTCTGAGAGGAGAGGATGACATAAATCTCCACTGTGAGCTAGGCCTTGAAATAGGGTGAGAAATTGCTGCAAAATGAATATTCAATCAAGAATGTCGGTGGCCTGGTTATCTTAAGAGTTGAGTTAGGCTATGATCTGATTATCTTTTAGAACAAACCCAGTAACCCCACTCTGAGTTTTTCAGCTCTTTCTCTCATCCCATCCAATTTCTCTTCCAGCTGACATCTACTGAAGACTAACCGTATACCAGGCACTGGGCTACATATCGGAGGATATGGGGTAATGCACTCGATGCAGTATCTGCCCTCAGAAGCTTCCAGTCTAGTGGGAGAGATGGACACGGAGCAGATTCCTACCTCAAAATAACTGCAATTGCATGAGATGTGAAGACACCAAAGGCTAGAAACTGATAAGGCTGAGCTAAGTGGGAGGGCCCCACACCTATCCTGGGGGTTCAGGGACAGGCTCTCCGAGGAAGTGATGTTTGAACTGAGACCTGAAGGGTGAGCAGAAATTAGCCAAGCAAAGAGTGGGCGGTGGGGATGTGGGTGGGGAAGCTTAGCATTTTCGAGAAACAAGGAAATGGCCAGTGCGGCTGGAGCTCAGAACACAAAGGGAAGAGTGACGTGATGTGGAGCTGGTAAGGGGGAAGGAGCCAGGGCTGGCCTACTTTCCTCTTGCTGTGCATGGCTCCCGGTGAGTTTTGCCATGTCCAGTTCTTAGAGAGGAGAAGACCGGCCCGCCCTTCCTGTTATGAGGCCACAGGTCTGCGGGCCAGCAGAGCGCTCCCCTGGGTCGGGTGGAGGCCTCTTCCCCATGCACCGCGGGGCCCAGCAGCCGTTCAGCCCCACTGTGGTGGGCCTGCATGGCTTTCTCCTAGGATCTCAGCAGCCCCCAGGCACGGCCACCTGTGGTTTCAGGAGCATTGGTTCAGTAACAAGGGTGATCTGCTTTCCTCTTCTTGTGATGGATGCTGCCTGTGGTCTTGCGTCCCTTTACCGAAGCCAAGTCCCTGCTTCCTACCTGGGCTCCAGTATCTGGTTCCTTTTCTCTATATCATTCTCGATAGTGAGAACGGTACCTTTTACAGAGCCTTCCCGGTCAGTTCATGCAAATAGGGTCGATCTGTGCCTGCTTAGCATCAAGTACCCCCCGGGGATAAAAGGGAACAGAACTAGACAGTCTCACTCTTGAGCAGCTCACAGGCCCCCCGGGCCCCATGCTGAGTACCTTACCTATGATCTCCTCTCACCCTCAGAACAACTCCATGTGATAGGGACTATCATTAGTGCCCATTTTATAGATGAGGAAACTGAAGCAAAGGCAGGTTATAAACTGGCCCAAGGTCACACTTATCAGTGGAGGGGCTGAGATTTGAACCTGCCTAATCTTTAGACCCACATTCTTTTTTTTTAAGAGAGAGAGAGAGAGAGAGCACGCTTGTGCTAGTGGGAGAGGGGCAGAGAAAGAGAGAGAGAGAGAACCCCAGGCAGGCTCCGTGTCGCGAGTGCAGAGCCAAATACAGGGCTCGAACCCACGACCCATAAGATCACGACCTGAGCCAAAGTCTAGAGTCAGAAGTTTACCAGGCTGAGCCACCCAGGAGCTCCCTAAGGCTCACATTCTTAACCAATACCCTCTATTGTCTCCACTCTCTCTCTCTGGATTTCTAGAAGTGTCCTTCACACTGTGACTGTTCAGCACTGGTGCCTTGACCTGTGGGTGCAATCCTGCTCGTCACCCCCATGTTTCTCTGTGGCGACAGCTCCCCTTCCTGTTCTTACGTGCGCTATCGTGTCTTGCAGGGCCTCTCCAACCGTGTCATCTGTTGGCCTAGTTTCCTGCTGTCACTATGTGTTTCCCCAGCATTGTGTGCTCTTTGGAGCTGGAGTTTCACCAGCTGCCTGAGGTTTAGCCCATCATTCAAAGGGGCAGGTTTTTTCTTTTTTGGAGCTAACATCATTCCTTCCGCCGCTACCCCCTGGATTCCCAGCTGGGTGATAGTGTGCTGCATTGCGGTAAAGCCCCCCAAATGTCTGAAAGACCTGACGTTCTCCTAAGAGCTGTGACATCAAGAAAGTCTTTCTCAAAGGGGGTGGCACTATCCTCATGGGATGCTTCCTTGTGAGGTTGCTTTTGTTTACATAAGGATGGCAGGGATGTGGAGGTGGGCATGGAGGAATCTCATGTCCTACTGGCTTTGGGAGCCAGGGAAGGACAGGACTGTGGGACAAAGAGTTGCAGTGTGTCCCTTCAGGACTTGAAATGTTCCACTAGACATACTCACAGGTGAGAACTTATTTTTCATTATCTTATTATAGACCCTCCCTATTTTTTTTCTATATAAACACAAATACCAGTATTTTTTTTTACTTTCCTTTATTTAAAAATTTAAAAATTTTTTAATGTTTTATTTATTTCTGAGGGAGAAAGAGGGAGAAGGAACATGATCAGGGAAGGGCCAGAGAGAGAGGGAGACACAGAATTGGAAGCAGGTTTCAGGCTCTGAGCTAGCTGTCAGCACAGAGCCTGATGCGGGGCTTGAACACAAGAACTGTGAGATCATGACCTGAGCTGAAGTCGGACGCTTAACTGACTCAGCCACCTAGGTGCCCCTATTTAAAAAATTTTTTAATGTTTATTGATTTTTGACAGAGACAGAGAGAGAGTGAGCAGGTAAGGCCAGAGAGAGAAGGAGACACAGAATCCAAAGCAGGCTCCAGGCTCTGAGCTGTCAGTACAGAGCCCAACGTGGGGCTCAAACTCACAAGTGGTAAGGTCATGACCTGAGCCAAAATTGGATGCTCAACCGAATGAGCAACCCAGGTACCCCAGTATGGTTTTGATAGCCACCAAGCTTCCAGGGAAAGCTACTACAGTATACATGCAAGCAAGCGTCTATCACTTTGCTAAGAGTTGTCTACCATTTTGGAGAATAACTTCATTAACAGCAGTACCACACTCGGGACCTGAATCACTAGTGCCACATCATTGCCTCAGTCTTTACTAATAGCTGCCTCATTTGTGGAAATTTTATGTATGCCTCTTCAGCCCTTATTTGGCAGTAGCACATGTAAAGCAAAATGACCAACTCTCTGTTGAGTATTGTCTCACTCTTCTGAAATGCACACGTATTCATTAAAAGTGGGTGCAAACATTTGACTTGTCACTGTCTTCTTGAATCATCTGAGCATTTTCATACTGAAATGCATATTTATATTGTAAATCATAGCTTTTATTTCTTTCTGATATGACATTTAGAGCAACATACTGACTTTTAGAAATGTTTTGTGGGTAGATTATACTTTCTATGAATTTTGGTTCTGGAGAGTAGAGGCAATGTTACAAAAATATTTTTTTAAATTTTTTTATTTGAGAGAAAGAGAGGGAGAGAGAGAATGTGTGTGTTCTAGAGGGGGAAAGGGGCAGAGGGAGAGAGAGAAAGAGTCTTAAGCCCCAGTGTGGGGCTCTATCTCAAGACCTGAGCTGAAACCAAGAGCCAGACACGTAAGCGACTAAGCAATCCAGGCACCCCTGAGAAACATTCGTTTTCAGAAAAAGGAGCTGTGATAGAACTAAAAACTCGAGTTTTAAGGAAATGAGAATGAGAGTTTTTTTGTTTGTTTGGCTGAGGTGTGTGTGTGTGCATCTGTGTCTGTGGGCGCATGCGTACACATGGTTTTTGGTGCCAGAATTTATACACCAGATAAATGATAATCCCATCCATGCTTTTTTTGGTAACTAAGGACTTATTTTATTGGCTATATTTTCTCCAAAGACTTTTGGTATTCTTCTCTTGGGATTATCTTCAGAAGCAAGTCAAGATATTCTTTTTCCTCCCCTCCTTGAGAATTTTCTAGGGTTTTACTTGTTGAAAAAGGTTTTGTTTATTGAAAAGAGCCAACAGGTTTTCAGAGCAAAGTTTTGAGATCAAGGTCAGTGATCAAGCTGGATGGCAATATTCTTGATCACAGACAGTGAGGCTTGGGGCAGGGATTGTGTTTGATCCATCTTTACCTCTCCACAGCACTTGGCACATGACATACAGTAGATGCTCAGTATTGGGTTGAGCTGAACTTTGTCAAATATGTGATGTGAGAGCTTGGGGTGAGAGAACTGAATCAATGCATGTGTATAGTACTGAATTTAAATGATACACAAGTGGGTCATACAACAAAGTGAAGCCTCCTCTGGGTGTCAGTGAAAACATTTAAAAGATGGTATGTATCCTTTGGATAAATTCCTAGCAGTGCTATTGCTGGGTCATAAGGTAATTCTATTTTTAATTTTTTGAGGAACCTCCACACTGTTTTCCAGAGTGGCTGCACCAGTTTGCATTTCCACCAACAGTGTAGGAGGGTTCCTGTTTCCCCAAAGCCAAGAGCACACTGATACACTGTATGTTAGCTAACTTGACAATAATTTATATTAAATAATAAAAAAAAGATGGCGTGACATGAGCACAGTCCAGCAAGAGTGAAGGCTGGCTGTGACCCGTGCCCACATTGGTACATTCCAGTTGAAAATTAGCCTTGCTTCTCCCTCTCACTCAGCTTGGGAACCTCTCTTCCCAGAGGTAGAAGTTAGAGGGGTAATGGTGAGTTTTGAAAGTTCTCCTCTCCTTATAGCGAACGCTGTTAAAAATTTGGTGATTCTCTTTGCGGGCTTAAACTACATCCGTGGAAGGTGTATGTGTGTGTAAGGTGGGTATGTTCATGGAGAGTGATAAATATTTTCACATATGCCTTCAATGTAGAGAAAAGGGATTCAGGGCATCTGGGTGATTCAGTTGGTTAAGCGTCTGACTCTAGATTTCGGCTCAGGTCATAATCTCATAATTCATGACTTCGAGCCCCATGTCAGGCTCTGTGCTGACAGAAAGGAGACTGCTTGGGGCTCTCTCTTCCTCTCTCTCTGCCCCTCCCCCACTTGCTTATGCTCTCTCTCTCTCAAAATAATATATAAACTTAAAATTTTTTAATAAAAAAAGAAAATCAATACTCTTCTAAAATGTGCTCTTTTCCACTAAAAAATATTTTTAAGTTTATTTATTTATTTTGAGAGAAAGACAGAGCAAGCAGGGGAGGGGCTGGGGTGGGGAGAGAGAGAGAATCCCAAGCAGTTTCCACACTGCCAGCATGGAGTCCAAGGTGGGGCTCGAACTCAGGAGTTGTATCACAGCCCATTTAGAACTATGTTGTGATCAAGTGTTTGAGTAGCTTGGTTCTGAAAGAAGTCCAGAACAAGAATGCCAAAGGGGTTTTGAAGATAGGAAGAGGGCAATTTTAATGACAAATAATATGATTTCATATATATGAGTTCTTATGGTGCACTTTTCCTTCTCTTTTGAAATGTACTGGAACTTTGGAGTTGGTTTGATTTGAGTTCAAGTAAGTTTCACACCCAGTGCAGGGCTTGAAATCACGGCCCTGAGATCCAGACCTGAGTCAAGATCAAGAGTCAGACACCTAACTGACTGAGCCACCCAAGCACCCCTGGGGCGACTGTTCTGAAGGCTAGAAATAGTGTGATGGTTTAAAAACTGGAACGAGAAGGCTGCTTTAGATAGAATCATCAGGGAAGACCTTTCTGTGGTGAGGACCCCTGAATCAAGACCAGAGATCATGCAAAGGCCCTGAAGTAGGAATGGGCTTAGGGTACCTGAGGACCCACATGAGGAATGACAGCTTTGTGACCAACCAGGAGAGTCCTAGGAGGTGAGATCAAACAAGCAAGCAGGGGCCAGACATTGTAGGGTCTTGTAAGTCTACAAGAACTGGAAGAGTCGATTTTGTTGTAAAGGAAGTGACTTGTTCTGATTTGGTTTTAGAGAAGGACAAAGGTCAAAGCACAGAGACTACTTGAAAGTGATTGCAGCTGCCCAGGCCAAAGGAGATTACAGCTCAGACGAGGGAGGTGCGGTGGAGATGGGGAGATGTCAGTGGATTCGAGATCTTTTTTGAGGTAGAACTTTTAGGATTTGCAGATGGTGTGATGTGGTGTGCATATGCCTGCACACGTGCGTGCGTGTGTGTGTGTCTGTGTGTGTGTGTAAGGGATCACTAAAGGACCAGAGCCTAGGGTTTGGGCCTGAATAACTATGTGGATGGTGGTGTTATTTATAGAAATAGGGAAGATGGGCAAAGAACATGCTTGGGAGGCAGAGGGGTCGGGGAAGTGAGAATTCTGTTTTGGGCAGATTTATTTTGAAATGCCTCTTTGATGCTCAAGTGTGATATCAAGCAGACAGATAGATAAATGCAGAGTTTCAGGGATGGGTCTGTCCACATACGGTTATGTTTAAAGCCAAGGGAATTGACATTGGAAGGTGGCTGGCTGTATTTTCCAGTTTGTAAACATCTGTACTGAAAAGTTTCTGAGTGCTAAGAAGAAGAACATAAAGAGAGCAGGGAGGGGAGAGAGAGAAAGATAAAGAGTGCACGGGTCCAATGGTATCTCTTGGCTATGCTTTGCAACAAAATAAGTGTTTGGTCACAAACACGTACACACACATGCACACACACACTCCACAGCCACAAATGACAAGCTGCATACACAAGTCACATGGAAGATACACTCATGCTCAGTCTCAACCCCAGACCCCGTGTCTTCCTCAGCTGCTGCTGAGTCCTATACTCACGACTTGTACCAAACTTCCATAACCTGCCAGTGCCTGAAAGGAGAAAGCATGGGGGCCCCTTCTGCAGAAGGCAGAAGGCAGTTCTGGATCCAGCTTCAGAAACTCTGGCCTCCTGGCTGGTCAGAGAGCAGGACTAGTATCAGCATGTGGACAAAGCCGTATGCTGCAACAAAAGACGGTTCAAGAGTCTCCGCTGCTTCAGGCAGCCAAGAAAAATCATGCTTCCTGAAGAAACTTTTGCTGGACTGAACCTGTGACTTTGGATGAAGAGGAGCCCTGGAGGAGATGATGCTGCACGTGGCATCCCTCTGCGACGATCTGTGGCAGCCCTGGTGCTGACAGAGGCTGCCCCGGAGATGATCACAGAGCTCACCATATGTGAGCCATCTGTAGGTCAGACTGCTCGACACATAACCATCGTGAACCAGAACATGAACTTGGTGTGAGCCTTGCTTGTCCATGGGACTGGCATCTCTGGAAGAGCTACAGGCACAGCTTTCCATCACAGCCCCTACAACCCCATCTACTTTGGGGAGCATCCTCTGTCCTTTGTGAGGCTGTTCATGGAGCATGGAGCCAGCATCCGGGCCCACGACTCTCTGGGAAACATCATCTTGCACGTTCTCATCCTCCAGCCCTAAAAAATCTTTGCCTGCCAGATGTACAACCTGCTCCTTTCCTATGATGGGAGGAGGGACCACCTGCAGTCCCTGGACCTTGTGCCAAATCACCGGTGTCTCCCCCCTTCAAGCCGACAAGAGTGGAGGGCAACACTATGCTGTTCCAGCGCCTGATGCAGAAGTGGAAGCACATCCAGTGGACGTATGAGCAGCTGACCTGCACTCTCTACGACCTCACAGAGATCAACTGCTGGGGAGAGGACATGTCCTTTCTAGAGCTCGTGGTCTCCCCCAAGAAGCAGGAGGAGGCTCACAAGATCCTAGAAGAGACACCAGTGAAGCAACTAGCGAGCTTCAGGGGAAGAAATATGGTTGGTCAGTGGTTCCTTTATGTTCTGGGTGTCTTGAACCTGCTCTTTGTGATCTGCTATAGCTACTGCCCCCTCAAGTTCTGAAGTGGCAACTGCACAGATTCTTGAGATCACACCATTTTCCAACAGAGACCACTCCAGGAGGACTTTGTGACTCACCAGGACAAAATCTGGCTCGTGGGGCAGTTGATGACCATCACCGAGGTTGTCATCATCCTGCTCTTACAGACACTGAGCATCTTCAGGCAAGGTGCCTCTTGTTATTTTAGACAGACTGTCCTCTGGGGGCTGTTCCATGTCCTTATCATCACCTATGTCTGCACAGTGCTGGTGAAAATGGGGATGTGGCTGTCCAACACGAATGGGAGATGGTGCCCATGTCCGCCATCTTGATGCTGGGTTTGTGTTGTGTTATGTACTTGGCTTGAGTAGTCCAGCTGGAATCCTCTGTGCTTTCACTACCATGATCCAGAAGATAATTTTTGTGGTTTTTGTTTTTGTTTTATGTTTATTTATTTTTGAGAGAGAGAGAGAGAGAGCATGAGCGGGGTAGGTGCAGAGAAAGAAGGGGACAGAGGATCCGAAGCAGGATCCACACTGACAGCAGAAATCCTGATGCAGGGCTGAAATTCATGAGACCATGATGTGAGCCAAAGCTGGATGCTTAACAGATTGAGCTGCCTAAGCACTCATTTTTATTTTTATTAATTAATTTAATTTAATTAAAGTTTAGTTATTTAATATAAAACAACCGAAGTGACTCAAACATTCTTCTCAAGCATATCATTTTTCTTTTTTTTTTTAATGTTCATTTACTTATTTCGAGATAGATGGTGTGTGGTGTACAGGAAGAGGGAGAGAGAGAGAGAGAGAGAGAGAATCCCAAGCAGGCATTGTGCTTTCAGTGCAAAGCCCAACAGGGGGCTCAGTCCCACAAACCATGAAATCATGACTTGAGTCGAAATTAAGAGTTGGACACTCAACCAATTGAGTCATCCGGGTACCCCTTTATTTTTTTTTTAAGTAATCTCTACACTCAATGCAGGGCTCAAACTCACAACCTGGAGATCAAGAGTCACATGCTCTACAGACTGAGCCAGCCAAGTGCTCCTAGAAGATGATTTTTGAAGACTTAATGCCTTTCTGTCAGCTGATGGCTTTGTTTTTTCTGGGATTTGTCTCAGCATTCTATGTCATTTTCCAGACAGAGGACCTAGCCAGTCTGGAGTAATTCCATGACTATCCATGGCACTGTTCAGCACTTTTCAACTTTTCCTCACCATCATTGACGGGCCTGCCAACTATGATGTGAGCTTGCCCTTCGTGCTTGCCATGGTCCACTTTGCCTTTGTCATCATCGCCACACTGCTTATGCTCAACCTATTCATCACCATGAAGGGTGACACACACTGGCAGGTGGCCCATGAGCGGGACAAGCTTTGGAGGGCTCAGATCCATGGCAATTCTGGAAAGGAAGTTCTCTCACTTCCTGTGGCCTTGCCGTGGGATCTATGGATGCAGGTATGGGCCAGGGTGCTCACTGGTTCCTACAAGTCAAGAACCACCATGATCAGAATCTTTTGCAGGTGCTTTGCTATGTGGAAGCTATGAAGAACTCAGACAAGGAAGATGGAAAAGAGCAACTTTCTGAGAGATAGCCCTCTGTTTTTTGTGATTGAAACTGGGACCCTAGGCAGAGCCTCCCTGGTGGCCCATCCGCTCCCCGTCCCAGACCACACCTCACAGCAGTTGCAGTCACCAACTTTGTGGCAACACCCTGGGACACATGAATTTTGGACTGGATCTTGGCAAAGGGAATGGAGAGGAAAATATCACAAACAGGTGGGCCTGAGTGGGGAGCAGTTAACTCTCATGCCTATTAATCATGGGAGGGGGTAGACAGAATGATTCTAAAAGGCCATGTCTCACTTCACAGCAGCATTTCTGGAGATGAGCAATGGACATCAGTTGTCCCACATTCTCCTGGGCTCCTGGAAATTTCACCTCTTGAGAAAAGAAGGTAACTTTGCAAGTGAAGTTGTACTTGGCCATTAAAGGCATGATGTAGGAATGCTACACTAATGTCTGGACCAGCCTTCTTTGTGCTTAATGTGGGAAGAGCCAGGCATGGCATTGAGGCTGTGGCCTTTCCCTTTTTTCTGTACTGCGTAGGATTCTCCCTACCTAGCAACCAACCCCCAACTAGAAAACTGTAAAAGAAAAGATTTTTATCCCTGTTTTATTTATTATTTTTTAAAGTTTGTTCATCTATTTTGAGAGAGTGGGGAGGAGCAGAGAAAGAGGGAGAGAGAGAATCCCAAGCAGGCCCTGTGCAGAGAGGAGGGAGGCTCCATCTCAGGACTCCATGAGATCATGACCTGAGCTGAAACCAAGAGTCAGACACTTAATCGACTAAGCCACGAAGGTGCCCCATCCTTGTTTTATTTTTTATTTTTTTAATGTTTATTTTTAACAGACAGAGAGAGACAGAGCATGAGCAGGGAAGAGGCAGAGAGACAGGGAGACACAGAATTCAAAGCAGGCTCCAGGCTCTCAGCTGACAGCACAGAGCCTGATATGGGGCTCGAACCCATGAACTGTGAGACCATGACCTGAGCCTAAGTTGGCTGCTTAACCGAATGAGCCACCCAGGTGCCCCCAACTTGTTTTATTTTTTAAAAAATTGTACTATGGAAGATATGCATAATATAAAATTTACTATTTTAACCATTTCTAGGTGTGCATCTCAGTGGCATGAAGTATACTCACACGGTTGCATAACCAACACTACTAGTCATCTATAAGACTTTTTCGTCTTCCCAAAGTGAAATTCTTGTATCCATTAAACATTAACTATTTTCTATCCTTTCCCTACAGCACCTGATATCTAACATTCTACTTTCTGTCTATGAATTTGACTACTCTAGGTACCTCCTATAAGTGGAATCATATAATATTAATCCTATTTTGTCAGGTTTATTTCACTTAGCATGTTTTCAAGATTTATCCACATGTAGCAGTTACCAGAATTTTACTCCTTTTAAAGGCCAAATCATATTTCATTGTATGGATATGTCACATTTTGTTTATCTGTCCATCCATTGATTGACATTTGGGTTGTTTCTGCCTTTTGGCTATTGGTGTCCATCTATCTCTCCAACTCCCTGCTTTCAATTCCTTTGGGTACATCCCTACACGTGGAAATCCTGGATCTTATGGCAATTCCTGTTTAATTTTTTGAGGGCCTGCCACACTGTTTTCCACAGTGGCTGGGCTATTTTACATTTCCTCAAACAATGTGCGAGCGCTCCAATTTCTTCACTTCCTCACCAACACTTGTTACTCTCTGCCAACAAGCAGAAGTCTTTCCTTCCCTTCCTTCCTTCTTTTCTTCCTTCCTTCCTCCTTTCCCTTCCTTTCCTCCCTTCTTTCTTCCTTTTTTCTATAGCCATCCTAATAACTATGAAGTGGTACCTCATTGTGGTTTTGATTTGTATTTCCCCAAAGACTAATGACATTGAATAGTTTTTCATAAGCTTATTGGCATTTATGTATCTGTTCTTGGTGAAATATCTATTCAAGTCCTTTGTTCAAACAAACAAGTTTTTGGCTTTTGTGAGTACCTCTTTTTTTTTCTTTTTTTTTTCTTCAAAACTTTATTATCAAGTTGGTTTACATATAATACCCAGTGCTCATCCCAACAAGTGCCTCTTTTAACCGGGCCTTGAGACACCACACATTATGAGACATGGAACATGCACACCACCTGCTGGCCATTTTTTAGCATTTCCTAACACACAACACACCGTTTAGGGCAGAAAAAAGTTTTTAGTTCATCGGATTACCAAAGAAATCAGGGTCAATATTGCTGCCCCTGGGGAGCTAACTGTTCCCCTACCGGGAAGGAAGATCGCAGATGCTGTGGGCGTGTTGCAGCAGTGGGAAGAACCTGGACTCGGAGCAGAGAGGGCTAGATTTGAATCTTGTCTTTGCTTACGCAAGTGGCAGGTCTCTTTACCTCTAGATCCTAGAGCAGCGTGTCCAGTAAAACTTTCTGTGATGATGAAAATGTTCTGTATCTGTGCTGTGCAATGTGGTTGCCACTAGTCACGTATGGTTGTTGAGCACTTAAAGTGCGGCTGTTGTAAATAAAGAATTGACTTAAAACTTCAATAGCCATCTGTGGCTAGTGACTACCATATTGGACAATGCAGTTATTTTTTTTGTTTGTTTTGTTTATTTATTTTTGAGAGGCAGAAAGACAGAGCACAAGTGGGGGAAGGGTAGATAGAATCCGAAGCAGGTTCCAGGCTCTGAGCTGTCAACACTGAGCCTGATGCAGGCCTCGAACCTGCGAGCTGCGAGATCATGACCTGAGCTGAAGTTGGATGCTTAATTGACTGAGCCACTCAGGCACCGCTGGACAATAAAGATGACAACAGCTACCTGTGAGGTTTTATGCAAGCAAAATGATATCATTTGGGACAATATCCAGCACAGTGCATGGCTTCTAACAGGAAGTTATAATGTGTGCTTGTTTGGATATACACCCAATGGAATCAGTAGAACATTCTACCAGCACCCCTCCACCCGTCACTAAATTTTTCATTTATCTCCTGCTGTGAATTCAAAAGGAAAAACAAGGAATATTCATTAGTACCACAGGTCTGTCTCTCTTAAAAAACATTTTGTTTGAAATGAATCAGTCAGTGTGGTGTTTTGTATTCCCCCCGCCCCCTCTCTTTTCTGAGATGGGAGACCGTATCAGCTTATGGTAAGAAAGCCATCCCAGTCAATGAATAATCAAAGGCAAAGCCAAGCAGATGATAAATCTTGGTCTCCGTGCTGTGAAGCCACCCACTAAGCAACGTTGAATAAATCTGTTCAGGCTTAGCATATTTTTCAGGGTAATTGGTTGCAGTTTTCTCAGACTCTTTGATTTTTAACCTTATCTTGGGCCTATTCCAAGCTAATGAAACCGAGAATGAAGTTCTGATTTTGGTTTAAGTTTCAGGGAGAGAATCAAAGCATTAGCCTTGACAACGCTTGGAGCAAAAAAGATGTTTGTTGATGCTTCTCTACCCTGACTATGGACAACATCTGGGCTTCTGGTTTGGTTTTTGGTTGTTGTTGTTTTGTTTTGTTCCAGATGATTCCCTTCTCCTTGGAGAGAGCTACAGGTGACTTAGAATATCACAAAATACCATGTAATTAAGCTGATTATAGCTCTGTTGATGCAGGATGTCAGCAATTTAAATCTTGGGGTTAGGTGGCTGTGAGGATAAACAACAGGTATTCTCTAGAAATGGTTAACTGTGTAGGCTTAGGGTCAGGAGATTTACGTTCAAGTTCTAGCTTCTCCCTTTGCCCACTCTGTGACCTTGAGCAAGTACTTATGATCTCTGAGCCCTGACTTCTTGTCAGTGAACTGGATGTAATACTACCCACTTCAACAGGTGTCTTTGAGAGGCACTAAGAGAATGGCTGTGAAGTACAACTACAGTACCTGGTATGTCATAAGGACTCAAAAACTGCTGGCTGGTGTTCTCTCACCCATTCTTCAGTGTGATATGGCTATGCTTCTAAGAGAGAAAATCCATTACATAACCTTTTTGTGTATTGAAATCCTAACCCCCCAGCACCTCAGTGTGTGACTCTGTTTGGAGATGTGGTCTTTAAGGAGGTAATTAAGGTAAAATAAGATCTTTTGGGTGGACCCTTGTCCAGTATAAGTGGTGCCCTTCTAAGATGAGGAAATCTGGACACACATCTGCCCAGAGGAAAGGCCATGTGAAGACAGAGGGAGAAGACAGTCATTTGCAAACCGAGGAAACAGGCCTCAGAAGAAACTCACCCTCCTGACACTGATTTTGGACTTCTGGCCTGAAGAACTGTGAAAGGAAACACTTCTGTTGTTGAAGCCTCCCGGTCTGTGATACTTGGTTATGGCAACGCTAACAAACCGATACGCCCACTCTGCCTTATGCTCCTTCTTGGTCTTTTCAGCAAACACTTTGACGCTTACTGGGTTCCAGGCTCTGAGGTCACAAAGAACAACACAAAGTCTTCACACTCATGAGGCATGTATACTACTGTAACATGCAAATAAGATCATTCCTATCAACAGTGCAAAGGCCCCTGAGCATGACCATTGAGGGACTAGAATGAAGGCCTGCACAGATGGAGCGGGTTGGTGAGAGAGAAAGGATGTGAGATAAAGTGGGGAGAGGAAACAGAGTGGACACAGGCCATCAACTACAAGTTTGTATGTGAGATTGATTTATGGAAAGCCAGCACTAGAATTCAGTCCCTCTGACCTCCTGGCCACTGCTGTCCTTATAAATACCATCATGATTCTTGTTGAGTGGATCCATGAGCGTGGGGTGCTCTGTGAGACACCCATCTTCCTTCAGGGAAGAAGGATTATTCCCTCAGGAGCTGGGAATGGTGTTCGAAGACAGCCTTCTGTCGTCAGCCCACACTGGGGACTGCATTAACTGAGGAAAACAACCTTGCCTTATCATGCTTGCTTCCTAAGTCATGCCTCCCTCGGGAGTTGCTGCAACTCAAGGCAATTCAGAAGGACCAGTGCATGTTCAGAGCTGCCCGTGAGATTGGTTGAGACCTTTGTTGGGTCTGCCTTGCCGGTGAGTTCTCCCTCGGTCCACTCCTACCTCTGTGGTCTCCTTTCCAAGAGCACTACCTAAGTAACATCTTGCTGCGAATCTCCATCTCAGAATCTGCCCCTTGAGGGCCCTACCTATGACAGTGTCCCTACTGAACACCACACCTGGATGAACTAGCAAATACAGAAGATCTTCAAGGCCTCCAAATTGGAGGATGGGTGTGTGTTGGGCAACCGTGAAACAATGAGACATGGGATTTGGTTTTGGAGGAGACCGTGACCCCACTTGGACAGTCCTCTCTAAGTGGTCCCTTAGGCAGGGGCTACCACCCTGTATCTGTAGCTCCCGGTGCCTGGACCAGTGACAGGTGCCTGACTAAAAGGCAGTCCTCTATGGGTCGGCCAGGGGCCCGAGAAGATGGTCTTTCGCAAGGGCTCTAACAGATGGCATTTGTCTACCTCTCCAGACTCTTCCTGCAATGTGCTCTTCTCCACCTTCCCTTTCTAGTCATGCTGGCTTCCTGAAGCTTCTCCTTCCCTAAGACACTTCACATGCTATTTCCTCTCTGAAGCAAGCCACATTCCTACACCATCACCTCCGCCCCCATCAGCAAGTGACTACTTGTCCTTTTTCTCTCCTAAAAGTCACATCACTAAGGAACCAATCCCTTGCAACTCTCTGACTTGATGCTCTTTGTAGCTTCCTTCATGACACTTACGCCAGTACTGTAACCTAGGTTTACAATATGGTTACACTAAACCTCTATTGTTTGATTAATGTCTGTGAGGTGCACCAGGCTGTCAGCAATGTGTGAGTAGGCTCCAGTTCTATTTTGCTCACATCTTTATTCTCAGTCCCTAGCATGGTGCTTGGAGCACAGGGAGCACCCAGTAGTATTTGTTGAATAACTACCAGAGATCTTACTGAATGGTGGATGAATGAGGCAAGTCAGTTCCTGTTTCTTTAGAAGTTTATGTTAGAAAAATACATACAGAAAGAGTCAGAGTTCGTAAGGATTAGGCTGGAGCAGCAGTTCTCAAAGTATGGTCCAGGGACCCCTGGAAGTCCCTGAAATCTCTTCAGAAGGGCGACGAAAATCAAACCTACTTTCCTCTTACTCTAAGATATTATTTTTCCTGGGGCCCCTGGGTGGCTTAGTCGGTTAAGCGTCCGACTTTCGCTTGGGTCATGATCTCGCGGTTCGTGGTTTCAAGCCCCACATCGGGCTCTGTGCTGACTGCCAGCTCAGAGCCTGGAGCCTGTTTCAGAGTCTGTGATTCCCTCTCTCTCTGGCCCTCCCCACCTCATGCTGTCTCTATCTCTCTCCTAGAAATAAATAAAACATTAAAAAAAAAGATATTATTTTTCCTTCTGTCACTCCCATTCCCTCATGAGTGTACAGACTATGAAAAGTTCAGGCCACCTGGCTGGCTGAGTTGGTTAAGCGTCAGACTCTTGATCTCAGTTCAGGTCCTGATCTCAGGTTGTGAGCTCAAGCCTCATGTTGGGTTTTAAGTAGGACATGGAGCCTACTTAAAAAAAAATAAAAAAAAAGAATAAGAAAAGTTCATTTTTTGTTTCAGATTCCACATTGTTATCTAATCTTTAACAAAGTACCCCTTGTCAAATTTTAGAGTGATATCGAAAAAGAATATCCACAACTCCATGAAAAGTTTATTAAGATATCCCTCTCTTTTCCAATGATATGTATCTCTTGTGAGCTGGGTCTTCTTTATACACTTTAACTAAAACAACATATGGCAATGTATTAATGGAGAAGCATGTATGAGAATTCAGCTATTTCTTCTCTTTAAATTTTTTGGTGTTTTTATTTATTTTTGAGAGAAGAGAGGGAGACAGAGCATGATCAGGGGAGGGGCAGAGAGAGAGGGAGACACAGAATCCAGAGCAGGCTCCAGGCTCTAAGCTGCAGCACAGAGTCTGACGTGGGGCTCAAACTCATGAACCAGGATATCATGACCTGAGCTGAAATCGGAAAGTCAACCAACTGAGCCACCCAGGAGCCCCAAGAATTCAGCTATCTCCTAATAAGCCAGACATGGTAAGGGAATTGAAACAATGTGAAACAGTGCCACACTCCTCACTAAAGATATTGCTTTGAAAAATAGTTCTTTTTCATAAAATATATTATTTCTATTAACTTGTCACAGGTTTGTTATTAGTTTTATGAAGTAGCAATTTAAAATTTTTTCCAATTTTAATTTCCAGGCTGATAAATATCGATACAAATAATCCACGTATGCATAAGCTCTTTGAGGTCATTAATAAATTTCAAAAGTGCAAGCAAAGGGTCTTGAGACCCAAAAATTTAAGACTTGCTGGGGTCAAGTATTTCTGAGAATTCTTTTGGATGCCAGACAGATACTCAACTCAAGCAGCCATAAGCCAAAACCTGTCTTTCTTCCTCTCTCGTTCTTTCTCCCCTTAGTGTTTTCTTCTTGCTCAGCTTTCCCCAGAAGAAGATAACAATGACCATCAGCAGCTCCAGGTTTACACTGAATTAACTTAGGAAACTCAGTATATTTTTGCAACTAGTTCCAGCAAAAGCCCATGCACACTCTCCCTGGGCTGCCTCCCATCATGTTTCCACCTGGAAGCCCATCACCACGACTATGGTTCATCTCTGGAATGGTGAGTTGTGTGTGAGTCTTCAGTGAACCGTGGGAACTGAGAAGGGTGATCCATCACAGAAACTCAGAAAGTTTTTACCACGAGAAAGGAAATGATGGGCGGTGACAAATCAGCAAACAACATTTGTGATTTGGGGAAGATATGAGTAGAAGGCTGAGGAAATCAGAAGAAGTTCTATCCAAAGAGGATTAATAACGAGTAGACTTTAAGGACTTTAAAATCCTGAATAAATAAACATATTCTCTTTTCTCTCAAATCTCTGCTCTTATTTCTGTTATCATCTGCAGCAGTTGTTGGAAGGAGCATTCTAGAAAAGAAGACAGTAGACAGAGGTGAGGGGAACAAGGAGAGCTGGGCTGAGAGATAAATGTTAGTACATGATGGGTAGTGGGAGGTGTTCCCAGCTTCCTGTTCTTGTCCCAGCTGAGTGGCCCTGGTGATGACAGAGTGACTGTGCTGATTGGATATAAGCATCTCCAGTATTTGGGGGGGTTCTTTTGCCACCTTCCAACACAAACTGAGCCACCTTTCATGACTTCACCTCCAAACCTAGCTCTCTTGAGTCCTGTTCCCTCTAGCTTATGATCCACATAAGGGGACAATGAGGAAGAATAAGGTAACAATACTGGAATTTGGAAGGAAGACTTGGGGCTGAGAGTCCTCTAGTATTTCCCAAATAAAGACATGGATAAAGTTGCCTGTTACTGCTCCAAAAGAAACAACTGCCCACAGAGAACGAACCCTCCACGGACAGGCCTTCACTGTGGACTTTTACGTGTGAAGGCAAGTTTAGACTTGTTCTGTGCGGATCCAAGACAGGAGAGAGGACCAGGGGTGGAAAATACAGGCACACAGATTTTGTCTCAGTGTAAAGGAAAATGTTCCAGAGAGTGGTCCAGAGCTGGAATGGGCTGCCTCACGTGTGTGTTTTGAGGGAAAGGGTCACTTACCTGCTAATTCACAGCCTCATTTTCTTCAAGGTTATCAGTCCTACAGGTGCTGAAAACCAGAATACAAGGTAAGCACAAGATAAATTATTATTTACTCTGAAGAGCTCCTTCTCTTCCTTCCTTCCTTCCTTCCTCCCTCCCTCCCTCCCTCCCTTCCTTCCTTCCTTCCTTCCTTCCTTCCTTCCTTCCCTCCCTCCTTCCTTCCTTCCCTCCCTCCTTCTTTGAGGGTCAATACTTCATTTTGGTGTAAAGACAGGAATCTGGAAAAGACATTGTTTTGAAATTTTCTTGGTTGTCCCTCACATTATGCAGACCCTTCCCCCACCTCCCTCCAGCCCCAACAGGGTTAATCTGTTCAAAATAAAATACGGACTTGTAAATTACAACAGCTATAGAAAAACAGAAGTGAAAGAAAACCAGGTGGAGAGGTCAGCCTGGGCCAGCAGGGTCACTTGCCTAAGGTGCTAAACTGGAGCTTATGTTTCTCTTTTTTCTTTCCTTCCCTCCTTCGTCTTCAGGGAGTGGGTCTGAAGCTGTGGGTGGATCCGGGTTCATGAAGGCTGCTTCAATAGCTTGGCTCATGGGATCCTGGAATCAGACAGAGACAGAGTCTGAATTGTCACTCTTCCCATTATCACTCACGGAGGAAAAAGGAACCAGGCCGTTCTCATCTTTCTTTGTAGCAGTTTTGGGCCAAACAGCTGCTTTTGCTTTTCCAGCCCTTGGCATCTAGGCAAAGCAAGGGAAGGGAGAGTCTTCCTTCAGACTCCTGAGGCTAAATGAGGAGTGCCCTGAGGCCATGGGTGACATGCGGGATGGGGTCAGCAGAGTCTGTGCTAAAAGGACAAAGAGGGGGCGCCTGGGTGGCTCAGTCGGTTAAGCGTTCGACTTTGGCTCAGGTCATGATCTCACGGTTTGTGGGTTCGAGCCCCGCATAGGGCTCTGTGCTGACTGCTAGCTCACAGCCTGGAGCCTGCTTCGGATTCTGTGTCTCCCTCTCTCTGACCCTCCCCTGCTCACGCTGTCTCTCTCTCTCTCAGAAATAAACATTTAAAAAAAAAATAAAAGGACAAAGAGAGAGGGCCCTAGGGCTCAAAGAAGAGCTGAAGAAGCAGATAAAGGAACTGAAGGCAGGAAACTGTTGATGGTCTCAGAAGTGTGGACTTCTGACTACTTGCCCTGTCCTTCACTGCATTCCTCACAAGCTTTCTCCTCTTCTCAATGTTACCTGAGAACATCTCTGGGGTTTCCTCAGAGTCCTTAGGAGAGGGTCCCATTTCCTGAGGCCCAGCCAGAGAACAGCCCTGTGATGAGAGTCCCCCAACATGACCCACATGACCTCACCTATACATCTTGGACACAGCAGCCCCCATCTCCTCTGCACTAAAGGACCACGGGCATGGCTAAGATGTTTTAGTGCCCAGAGATTCTGATGCTTATTGTCTCTGCGTTCCTGATGCCTGAGTCTGCTAGGACCTATGTTTCCAATTCTACTACCCCAACCAGTTTTCTAAGGTTCTGGTATCTAAGAGAAGCCACTTGTGTCCCTAAGCTCTGGCCCTCTAGAAAGTGACTGATTACAACAAAAACTTGCAAATTGATGTCTTTAATATTACCACCACTCGCAGGATGATGTTGGTAAGAGCAGAAGCCTCCATTTTTTGAATACTTAGTGTCGTACAAGAATGAGCAACCTTATATCTTTCAACAACATTATGACGTAAGTACTATTATTATGCCCATTTTACAGATTAGGAAACTAAGGCCCTGAAAAGTTAATTGAGCTTTCCAAGAGCACATAGTTTAGCCTTAAAAATGGAATTCAAGACCTAGTCTACCTGACACCAATGTCCATCATCTTGACCTTATACACACTCTTCTGCGTATTCCTTCTCATCTCCCTATGAGTCGTAAAGATAATTAAACAGGGAGATGGATGTTGGCCTCTGTGTTAGGGAAATATTAGCTACTAGAATGACCAAACCCCCAATTTCAGAGGTTTAATACAATAAAAATGTCTTTGTTGCTCATAAAACAATCTGATAAAAGCGTTCTTGTTGGCTTCCCTCCATGAGGTGCTTCAGGGAACCAAGCTTATCTCATCTCATGGCTCTGCCACTTCTTATAGACAGGGAGACCTCTGCCTCCAGAAGGAAGAGGAAAGAGAAGAAATGGCACACCCTCTTCTTAACTGCCTTGCCCAGAAGTGAACACATCACTTTTGCTCACTATTAGCCAGTGCTAGTCACATGGCCTTTCACAAATGAAAGGGTGTTGGGAAATGCATTGCCTCCCTGCGTAGCCGCTTCTTAGCATCAGCTGTGCACCATGGAAGAGGGAGCATAAAATGTTTGGTAAAAAGTTAGTCACCCTCTGTCCCAGCCTCAGTGACTGTAAGTTCCTTCTATCCCATAGGTTCTGTGGTTTCAAAATTTCATTTGTCTGTAAGACCTGAAAACATAATGAAGACTTGAAGGTCTTGTTAATATGACAGTATTCATGTGAGAAATGATCAAGACGGAAAAACATCCGTGGTAAGTATACTCTGTGGCCTGATGTTTTCAGCGTCTGAAACAAGCATCTGGACCTTTCTCTCCAGTCAGTGTGGTCTGTTACAGCGTTTCCATGGGAGGACAAGATGGACTCTGGAGGCAGCAGCCTCGCTTGGGCTCTGTGACTCACTGGAGAGCGGTACTCAAAGACGTGGTTTTTACATAGTGTTTAGAAATAAGCATCTGAGAAGTGTGGAAACATGCCGTCCTGATTTACTCAGCTCTGTCGTTAAGCGCTGGCATTATCACCATCTGCCAAATGTAGAGGTTGTTTAAAAATGAGTCACCTGGCACTAAAAGCCGTTTCTGCACAGAGCGTCTCCCCACCACAACCCATCTCTTGGTTTCAACGAGAAGTCTTTTCTGCTTGTAGGTTCTAAGAGGGCTGAGAGCACGAGTCCCCCCAAGTGGCCTTTCATTATTTATCCTCCAGGGCAAAGATACCAATTTCCTTGAACCTTGTTGTACACTTGGTTTTCCAAGGATACAGAATTATGTCGCTTGGACAAAGACAATACCGTTTATTTTTTTTAATTAATTATTTATTTTGAAAGAGAGAGAAGGCGTGTGCGCTCATGTGAGCAAGTGGGGGAGGGGCAGAGAGGGAGTGAAAGAAACCCAAGGAGACGAGCTGTCAGTGCAGAGCCTGACATGGGGCTCAACCTCATGAACCCTGAGATCATGACTGGAGCTGAAATCAAGAGATGGATGCTCAACTGAGTGAACCGTCCAGGCGCCTCAAGGCAATATTATTTCTAAATTATATGAGTACTAGCTGAATTAGACTCCTTTGAATCTCGTCCCCATCTCATATTCAGTACTTCTTTGATAGCTGAAAACCTAACCAATGGGAAATATTGTGGTCAGAAACATAGTACAATTTGTCTCACTTACCCAAAAATATGCCGACTGCCCAGTAGCTTACATACTGAAATAGAAGGTTTACTGCTATTAATATATCTTATGTTAGATGATAGAGCAATGGAAGAAGGGGAAAATTGGTTGGTATATTAACAACTACATTCATGTCAAAATAAGGTAGAATGCTCATAACTATCACACCCCTGGTTTTGCAACTGATCACGTGGTCATAGGTGATATTTAAAACTTCTTCTTCTACCCATTCCATATTCCCTTTGCCTTTAACAAGTGTGTTGGTTGTGGCCCCTTGCCAAGCCCCAAACCCTCATGCCTAACCCACTTACTACTGTGTAACCCCCAAATCTGTCAGTCTTATGCAGAGTCTAGAACATAAGATCACCATACAACAGAATGAGGCAGACAATGGGATGGCGCTTAAAGTGTCTGCTGCAGAGAGATGTTTAATAGATTTTATTTGCAGGCCCCCATAGGTGATTCACAGCAGTGAGTCTTAGGATCCAGTCACAAAGCTGTATCACCCTCTGAAGATAACTATTCTCCTTTCAAAAAGCTGCATTTGCTACTGGTCCTGACTGAAGACTGAACACTTCACCCTGATCCACAAAGTTCCCTTGTGACCTGAGCTGAGCATAGGAACCAGGTGTGCTGGCCTGCTTTTCATCCCTTGTGAAATATAAGAACAGGTGTTAACCTCTAAGAGCTAAGCCAGTTTTATCACAGGGATTTCTGTGAAGGTTTGTCGGGAGACTCGAGTTATGATCCTCACAGGGGCTGCCAGCCAGCTGCGTGATTTGAGCAGCCACCTTCCTCTTCTGTAAAGTAAGGGTACTCCACTCACTGAGAAGGACCAAGCAAACCTGGTATCGGGCAGGAGTCACTTGACTGGGTCTGTACAGCAAGAGGCATGCTCAACAAGGAGTTCTCCAAAAGAGTTGCTAAGCCCAGGTGGGCCCGTTCCTCTCTTGCATGATTTCTTATTATCTTTAATATTCTACTGAGCACGTGGTAGGCAGGCAAGTAGAACATCTGTGAGAACATACACATTGTTTCCCAAACTTGTACTATATATATAAATTTTTTTTACAAATAATTTAAATATAAAACATTTAAAAACCCTTTTTTATTCCAGGCACCTATTAATATCACCGGAAACAGGCTTCCCTGAAATATGGGGTAGAAAATTCTGTTCTTGAGCACCCTATAAAAATGGTAAATGGCTGTTAAAATTAGTAACTCTGATCCCTGCATTTATGGATTTTCCATAGAAAATTAGTAAGTCCAATGTCTGGCTTTATACTTTTTCCATAGAAAATGGGGGCTTCTTTTTAATTATAGGAATGTCATCATACATTTGTCCAAACCCATAGAACGTACAACACGAGGAGTGAGCCCTGATGTAAACTATGGACTTTGGGTGATAACAGTGTGTCAGTGCAGGTTCATCAGTTGTAACTGAGGCACCACTCCGGTGTTAGGATGTTGATGATGGGAGAGGCTGTGGGTATGTGAAGGCAGGGAATATATAGGAACCCCCTCTACTTTCCACTCCATTTTGTTGTGAGCCTAAAACTGCTTCAAAAAAGAAAGTTTATTAATTAAAAAGAATTCCAGTTGAGCATGCTCTTTCCATGAGTGCTGTATACCTGCTGGGTATACAGCGAGTATCACGAGAACAACAGAGACAAAGGAACAGGACTAGGTAGTAAAAACAAGACAGCAAATGACTGTCTCAGTATTAGGTTTGGGTGTGAGATACCCAAAAGAATGGAGGCTTAAACAGGAACAGTGCATTTCTTTCTCACGTAAAATCCTCTCTGCTCTCATCTTTCAAATGGAGATGATTACAGTATTTACTCATTCGGTAGTAGGAAGATGCAATGAGCTAATGTATGAGAACTTCTGACCAAGGGAGAAATCCTGCTTTGGACTGAGTAGCGCCACGGCTGACTATGCGAAGAGAACTAGAATATTTTCTCCTGCAATCTGCTGTTGTTTCCCACTCAAGGAAAACATATATAGGAATTATATGAGGCAATACTAAAAGTAAAAAAAAAAATTCCCATTATTTTTTATTTTTTTANCGAGATCATGACCTAAGCGAAAGTCGGACGCTTAACCGACTAAGCCACCCAGGCGCCCCTCCCATTATTTTTTTAAAAAAGTAAACCTCTTAGCACAGTCGCTAGCATATAATAAATACGTCTTTTATCACTATGATCACTATCATCCTTTCTCCTCACTTCTCCACGCCTGCCTTGCCCCCTCATTCTTTTGATTCTGCTTAGATGGAAAATGAAGTACCTGAGTGATGATGTTCTAATCCAGTTTCTAATTTTCTTCTAAATTCTTAAGTCTCCTGATAGTTGGTTTTGGAGGAAGAGCAACCAGAGAGAGATTAGTGGCAAAAAGAAAGTGGTAGAACAGCGATTTAGAAGTATCCCATGGGGGTGAGAGTTTGGTTAGCTTTGTGGGACCTAGCGTTTCCCATTATTTAAAGTGTCTATTGTCTATTTTATTTTTCTGTTTTCTTTTTTTTTTAATTTTTAATGTATTATTTATTTCTAAAAGAGAGTGAGACAGCGTGAGCAGGGGAGGGTCAGAGACAGAGGGAGGTACAGAATCCGAAGACAGGCTCCAGGCTCTGAGCTAGCTGTCAGCACAGAGACCGACGTGAGACCATGACCCGGGCCGAAGTCAGACGCTTAACTGACTGAGCCACCCAGGCACTCCGTCTATTTTATTTTTCAATAGAAAAAAGTTACGTATAATATTATATTAGTTTCAGGTGTACAACACAATGATTCAACAATTATATGCATTACCATGTGTTCACCACAGTCTATCATCTGTATGAAGTGATGAGAACATTTAGCTCCTGCCAAGCTAAATCATGCCCACATCTTCCACTGTGGTGATAATGCATCTAGCAGCTAGATGGCTGGAGGCTGGGGGGGAGTCAGGGACAGCGTAGAGGGCCCTTCACACCAAGCCCTTCAGGACAGGATTCTGATGGATTAAGATCACATTGGATGTCAGCAAGGACCAGCTGTGCCCCCAGTGCAGTGACCCAACCTAAACCCCCTCCTTATCTGGGAAATAGAAAAGATGACGTGACTAGGCTTAAAGATGAAATCAGTGAGAAAACCTAGAACCCAGATTTTAGGGTTTTGGCCAGGCAGGGGAACAAGGGCGGAGCAGAGGCTAAGTGGAAGTGAGTACAAATAAAGAAAGGTCCACTTGCAGCTTGTGGGCTACTGTGGCTAGCAGAATTTATACTCAGTATATTGTGATAATTTTTAGGAATATAAATTGTGAGCTGAAACTTGCTGGACTCTCTGTGTGCCAGGCCCTGTTCTAAGTGCTTTATGTAAGGGATTTTGTCGAATTCTCACCGTGATCCTGGCAGGGAAGTACCATGACTCACTCTTCATAGAGAAGGGAACTCTAATGGGTTCACAGAAATGAAGTGACAGGCCCAAGCTCACAAAATTGGCAAATGAGTGGCTGGTTTCAAATCCAAGACCTTCAAGTCCTATGCCCCTAACTCTTAGTCATACTTTTCCTTGGATCCACCACTTTTAGGATATCTTGCCTTCCATTGTGGTTAGTTTGAGCACGTCTTACTTTTCCAGCTAGATTATAATATTCCTGAGGGCAGGAGCATATCTAATTTATCTTGGAAAACTTTTTATTGAGGTATAACTTGCTACCACAAATAGGAAGTATGTATAATCACCCAAATCAAGATATTTAGAACATTCTAGCCCAAAGAATTTCCCCCTGAGCTTCGTTTCAGTCAAAGTCGTGACTATTCCTATTTCTCTACCATAGATTATGTTTGCCTGTTCTTGAATGTCATATAAATAGAATCATACAAATATATTGATATTTTGTATTCTTACATGACTTAGCATACAGTTATTTGGGTTTTGTTAATGTGATCAAATGTTGAATAAATGTTTAAGGAGTGCATGGAGGGCCCTTACCCCTGGAAGTACACTAAAATCTTCATAAGTATAAATCTATATTTAAATCAGTGAATAAATATAACATATACTCACATGTGTTCACATATATATTCAGTAATATATATGCACACATATAGGATACAGGCATTATATATAGTATATGCATCAAATATATAATATACATGTGTATGTGTATATAGATGTGCGTCTGTATGTGTCCATGAAAACCTATACAGTAGTTTCCCTCCATAACCACACTCATAACATTATATTTTGGGAATTCAATTGCCTCCCCAGCCAACAGCGAGGTCCTCAGAACCACAGTTCTTGTCTCACTCACCAGCACATATCAATATTCAGTGAATGTTTGTAGAATGAATAAACCACTCACTGTTTCCATGTACTTACTGTTCATTCTTTTTTTTTTTTTAGTTTATTTATACATTTTGAGAGAGAGAGCATGCATGTGAGCAGAGAAGGGGCAGAGAGAGACAGAGAGAGAGAATCCTAACCAGGCTCCACAATGTCAGCGCAGAGCCCATGCAAGTCTCCATATCATGAACCATGAGATCATGACCTGAGCTGAAATCAAGAGTCAGACATTTAACTGACTTAGCCACCCAGGAGCCCCTTACTGTCCATTCTTATATCTCCTTCTATGAAGTGCTGCTTTTGCCCTTTTTAAGTTGGATAGTTGTCTTCTATTATTGAATTGCAGGAATTCTGTGCATATCCCAGATACAAGTCCTTGGTCAGGTACATGTTTCACAGATATTTGCTCCAATCTGTAGCTTGCTTATTCATTTTGTTAGGAGTATTTTTTGATAGCAGAAGTCTTTAATTTTAAGTAAGTCCAACGTAACATAACAAATTCTTCTCTTGTGTTTTTGCATTCTTTGATCTGAGAAACTTTTGCCAGCCTCTAAGTTCTCAAGCTACTCTTCTGTGTTTGCCTCCAAAAGGTTTATGCTTTTACCTTTCATTTGCTAAAGGTAATGCTAAAGGTATATGGATAATTTTTAAAAATTTAGTTGTAATTAAGAAAATTTTTTATGGTTACTTTCAATTTACCAAGTAATACTTGGTTTCCACTTATGGAAGCAATGTACAAGTTTCTTTTTCAAATAAATTCACTAAAGCTAAAAAAAAAAAGTGAGAATGGAAGTCTTAATAGATGGAAGGAAGTTGGCCAAAATCATGGAGATAATACTCAAATGGATGAAATTTGGAAAATGTTGAAGTAATGTATAAGACAAGAAGACTTAGCTTTTGATGAATTTAGATAATAATTAACTTTTCAAATTAATAGCTGAAAATATCTCTTCTATCAATCTTGGCATTAAGGCCTTGATGTGGTTCCCTTTATGCCTAATTTTTTAAGGCTCAGATCTAGGTCGGGCCAATACAGTCTCCATGGATTAATAACTCCCAACTCCCAATTATCCAGAAACCTGGACAAAAACAAAATCAGAGAATAGAATAGAATAGAATAGAAACATTTTTCTCTGTCTTTTTTAAAAAAGATATTAGGATAGAGAGATGTTACACGTATTTAACTTTAAATTTACTAACTTCAAACGTTTAACTTTATTAACTCTGAATTTTTAAAAATCTTCTCTTTTCCAAGATAGGAAAACTAAGAGGAAATCAGAGCACAGAGGATTTGGGGAACAATGAAAGTGATCTGATGGTATAATGGAGCATACATGTCACTGTACATTGTCCACCATGCAAAGTGAACTGTAGGGTGAACCATGGACTCTGCCTGATTGTCATGTGTCAAGTGTTGTTCATCAGCTGTAACAAATAAACTACTCTGGTGTGGGATGTTGATAATGCGGAGTCTATGCATGTTTGGGATAGAAGGTACATGGGAAATCTCAATACGGTCCTCTTAGTGTTTGCTGGGAACTTAAAACTACTCTAAAAAGTTAAGTCTTTATTTTAAAAAAGAAGAGAAATTACTTGTCTATCAATGAATTTGCTCTGATCATTAATGTAGGTTATTGAGGGCAACTTTTGCAGACAATACAGGTCTGCTCACTTCCTATCATCTTCAGACAAGGCTTGTAAAAACAAAAACTTGAAAGGCATACTGATTTGAATTTATTTAGACCAGCGCTCTCCAAACTTCTTTGATCTTTTACCCTATTAGCAAAAAATTTTGAGTATATGCTCCCAATATATGTACATTCATTAATTTGTAAATTACACATGGACTATTCTACTTATATTGCGTATTCTATAAAACCTAATATATATCTAAATTTTTTACTGTTTATTTTTGAGAGATAGCATAAGTGGGGGAGGGGCAGAGAGAGAGGGAGACCAAGAATCCCAAGCAGGCTCCAGGCTCTGAGCTGTTAGCACAGAGCCTGACACGGGGCTCGAACTCATGAACTGTGAGATCATGACCTGAGTCGAAATCGTATCCTCAACCAACTGAGCCACTCAGGTGCCCCAAACCTAATATATATCTAAAAATAGAATTTTAAAATAATGAAATAAAGATAAGCGTATTTCAAATTATTTATTTTTATTTAATATTAAGGCTAATGTTGATTTCTTCTGCTGGGTGTCTGGTAGGGAATTCATACAGTCAGTGAAGACTCAGCTTTGCTATTTCCTTATTGTCTTATGCCTGCATTCTTGGTTTGTCTCCAGTCAGTAGCTTTGCTGCAGGAATCTTTTAAAGGTATTTATTCATTATATGGAAGTTAATTTTATTAAGATTGAAGGACAAAGTCTATACATCCACTTAAGTGGGAACACGGTAAAATGCTCTAGAAGCAGATGTCTTACTAGTTACCCCGGACGGAGAGCCTGGTACAAGTCTTGCTTCAGCTGGTTCATTTGGGAATGTGGTCCCAGGGAACAGTGAGGCAACATGGGGAAGCGAAAAAGGAGGGAAAACCAGTACAAGAATCTCTTACCAAGTTGCCCCTCCCACCATGCTGGGTAAGTGATACTTCATGATGGTACTTCATCTCACCAGGACCTTGTAGGAAGCCTTATGGAGTTCATTTCAGAGCTGTGTGTTGTGGGACAAAAGAGAAGCATTTAGCCATTGGCTCCTATCCTGCCCTGATCAAGAATGGCTTTGTGGGCATAAACACCCACGCTTTTCTGAACTGTGGGGGGGCAGGTTCCCAAGGAACAAGAAGAAAGAGATTCACAGGGCAAGTCATGATACTGGATCCGCAGAGCGATGGAGCTCAACCCTTACATCTTAGGGGGCCCAAGGAATTGTCAAGTGGTGTATAGTAGGTGTCCAGTAGAGCAGATGAACCCCAAAGAGTGCCTCTCATACCATGTTTCCAGATAGTCATTTGGATAGCGAGTTGGGGGGAGCTTGACTGGTTGATTGATTGATCCTCTCTCCCTCCCTCACTTCTTCGTTGCCTCCCTCCTTCCCTTTCTTCCTTCTTTCCTTTCTTTTGTCCCCTACATGTAAGTAGGAAGTTATAAGGGTTTATCATCTCACCTCAGCGAGCACTCTTCTGTACCAAACCCTATGTGAAGAATTCACACTTTGAAAATCAGAGAATATAGACAACCAAGAAAAAGATAACAGAGGAGTACATTGTTACTGTTGAAAAAAAAATCCAACAGCGTAATCCTAAACTGAAAACATTTAAGTTTTCAAGTGCTTTTAATAAAAAACAAAGTCCAGGAATTGGAATGATTTATGTCCTTGCAAGGATGATGGAGTATAAAATTTGAACATTTATTGCATACACGAGATAATATTTATAAATGGTGAAATAATCTATCTCTTGTGAGTTTGGGCATCAAGCCAGACCATCGGAGAGCAGTTTTCTTAGTTTGTCTTCATCTCTGAAAGAGCCCATTTATTAAATCATGCTTTGGCATAATGCTCATGTCTTGCATTGAAGGAAACCCTTAGAGAAGCTGAAAGCAATTCACAGTTATATTTTCTTTAGACTTCTTGTTGGAGATATCTCCATTACATCAGCTAGAACCCCTTTTATGAGGACTCCTGAAGAAAGTTCTTGCAGTCAGTGCCAGTACTTCTGACTCTCTTCTCAGAGAGTCACTGTATATATATGTATACGTAAATATTGTGTGTGTCAGCTAAGATAAATTTAATATTATATTCATTGGGCAAAATCAGTCTCGAAAATCATTGTGATACAGTGCACTGGGTGGCTCAGTCGGTTAAGCATCTGACTCTTGGTTTCAACTCAGGTCATGATTTCATAGTTCGTGGGTTTGAGCCCTTCATCGGGCCTCTGCACTGACAGTGTGGAGCCGGCTGAGATTCTCTCTCTCTCTCTCTTGCTCTCTCTGTCTCTTTCAAAATAGATAAATAAGCTTAAATTTTNTGGGTTTGAGCCCTTCATCGGGCCTCTGCACTGACAGTGTGGAGCCGGCTGAGATTCTCTCTCTCTCTCTTGCTCTCTCTGTCTCTTTCAAAATAAATAAATAAGCTTAAATTTAAAAAAAAAAAGAGAGAGAGAAAAGAATCGTATATTCCTTTTTGCTGTAGCTACCTGGAAGTTTAGTGCTTTATTTCCTGCCTACCCTGAATAATTGTATGACACTGGAGAGAATGTGCTTCTGCACATTAATGCTTCATAGCTTTATCTTGTTATTGGACTCTGATTTTTTCCCACATTCTTTTCTTATATTTTAAACATGAAATCAAATCTTGTTCAATTGTGTGTATTCTTTTAAGAAGCAGCCTCAAACCTCTTTTGGAGTTAGGCTGGGTGTAATTTTAAAAATAAAAATACTATTTCAGCATTCTGAAATCCACATGAATAACAGAAATCATTCCAAGTGATGGACATTTCTAAACTTAAAATCACTGGAGAATCTAAAGAATATTGACATTTATGTCCCTCGGTATTTTCTTTTAAGTGTCTCAAACTTTTTTTTTAATCTTGAAGCCAATAACTAGCATTCTTTCATTCCCTTCCCAATTCAAAATGATTAGGAAATAAGACACAAGAGGGGCGGCTGGGTGGCTCAGTTGGTTAAGCGTCCAACTAGGGCTCAGGTAATGATTTCATGGTTCATGGGTTCAAGCCCTGTGTCGGGCTCTGTGCTGACCGCTCAGAGCCTGGAGCCTGGTTTGAATTCTGTCTCTCTCTCTCTCTGTCTTCCTGTCTCTCTCTCTCTCTCTGCTCCTCCCCTGATCACACTGTCTCTGTCTCTCAAAAATAAATAAATGTTAAAAATAAATAAATAAATAATTTTTAAAAAAGGAAATACGACACAAGAGATGAATAAATGGAGATTATAAAGTCAATTTTATTACTGATAAAAGCGACTGCAGACTGTGACTTCAGAACCGTGTTCCAAAGGGCTTGCTAACACTCTGCTGGATTGAACAGCTTTTCCCACCTAGACTCTGATATGAATGGGTTCCAGCACTTCTCATGCCAGAGCCTGGCCAGGCACCCCACCACCCAGGGCAGAGCAGGCCCAAATTCAACCTGTCTTCAGGCTGGCAGATCCCCAGGAGAATAGATCCCAGCAGGACCTGAGGGACCCTGCTCTGTCCTCTTCCCAAAGCCACCAAGTAGAGAAGCCACTCCTTCCCTGGGGCTGGGAAGGAGAGGGACAGAGGCAGAGGTGTCACCCTAGTGAGGTGTTTCTTAATGGTTGCCACTGAGGTCGGGCAGGACAGTTCTTGGATAAACTGTCCTATAAACTGTAATATCGTTAATACCCTTGAGTTGTGGGTTATTTAATAACCAACATAATGCCCATGTTTGTCCAAGTGCACTTCTTTACCCCTCAGGGTTGAGAACCTTGTCTGAGAGGAGGCTCCTCTATGGAAGCAGGGAGGCTCTGTGTGTGTTTGGGGAGAAGAGAGGGAGCAAATGGGAGAGGAAGTTCCTTGCTGACGTTAATGACTTTGTTATTATTAACTTTCTCTTAGTGGTAAATTTTTTTTAAATCATTTTTTTCTTTTATCTAATAATTAATGTATTTTTAAAGCAATTTGCATCCAAGTTAGTTAGCATATGGTGCAACAATGATTTCAGGAGTAGATTCCTTAAGCCCCTCACCCATTTAGCCCAGCCCCCCTCCGACAACCCCTCCAGCAACCCTCTGTTCTCTATATTTAAGAGTGTCTTATGGTTTGTCTCTCTTCCTGTTTTTATATTATTTTTGCTTCCCTTCCCTTATGTTCATCTGTTTTGTATCTTAAAGTCCTCATATGCATCATGCCCTCTAGTTCCATCCAAGTAGTTGCAAATGGCAAGATTTCATTCTTTTTGATTGCTGAGTAATACTCCAGTGTGTGTGTGTGTGTGTGTGTGTGTGTGTGTGTGTGTATACACCACATTTTCTTCATTCGTCCATTAATGAGCATTGGGCTCTTTCCATACTTTGGCTGTTGTCGATAGCACTGTTATAAACATTGGAGTGCATGTGTCCCTTCGAAACAGCATACCTGTATCCCTTGGATAAATACCTACTAGTACAATTGCTAGGACATAATGCAGTTCTATTTTTAATTCTTTGAGGAAGCTCCATACTATTTTCCAGAGTGGCTGCTCCAGTTTGCATTCCCACCAGCAGTGCAAAAGAAATCCTCTCTCTCGGCAAACCATGAGAGACTCTTGAATGCTGACAAAAACTGAGGACTGATGGATGTGGGGGGAGGAGGGATGGGCATGGAGGAGGGCACTTGTGGGGATGAGCACTGAGTGTTATGTGGAAACTAATTTGACAATAAACTATTTGTAAAAAAAAAAAAAAAACAATAAAAAAAAAAAGAAATCCTCTCTCTCTACATCCTCCCCAACATCTGTCGTTGCCTGAGTTGTTAATGTTAGTCATTCTGACAGGTGTGAAGTGGTATCTCATTGTGCTTTTGATTTGTATTTCCCTGAGGATGAGTGACATTGAGCAATTTTTCATGTGTCTGGTGGCCATCTGGGTATCTTCTTTGGAGAAGTGTCTTTTCATGTCTTTTGCCCATTTCTTCTCCAGATTATTTGTTTTTTTGGGTGTTGAGTTTGATAAGTTTTGTATAGATTTTGGATACTAACCCTTTATCTGATATGTCATTTGCATATGTCTTCTTCCATTCCATTGGTTGCCTTTAGTTTTGCTGATTGTTTCCTTAGCTGTGCAGAAGAATTTTTTCTCGATGAGTCCCACTAGTTCATTTTTGCTTTTGTTTCCCTTGTCTCCGGAGATGTGTTGAGTAAGAAATTGCTGTGGCCATGGTCAAAGGGGTTTTTGCCTGCTTTCTCCTCTAGGATTTTTATGGCTTCCTGTCTTATGTTTAGGTCTTTCATCCATTTTGAGTTTATTTTTGTGTGTGGTGTAAGAAAATGGTCTAGGTTCATTTTTCTGCATGTTGTCAAAGCTTATGTTTTGGTTAATGTCTTACTCCTCACCTCATCTGCTTTAGTATTCAGTCAGTCCATTCAATATTTAATTTTGGCTATCTTGGTCAGATTCTTTTATTCTGATTATTTCTTTTTCATATCAACCTAAATTATTTCATAGGTATAAAATATTCTCAAATAATTTTGATGATACTAATTAGTTCTTAGTTAAAAATCGATTCTGTGTTCCTTGGATTTTTTTCTCTTCTCTCAGGTCAGTTATTTATTCATCTTGATCCTTCTCTTCACTGTTTTTGGTTTTCCTTAATGAACTGGTCCAGCTGGTCTAAATACAATTTGTGGCAGTTTGGATTTTTCAAAGATGGCAGTTTGGATATTTCAAAGATACTCTTCTTTTTAAAGAAAAAATTTTTTTACATTTATTTATTTTTGAGAGACAGAGTGAGACAGAGCACAAGCAGAGGAGGGGCAGAGAGAGAAAGAGACACAGAAACTGAAGCAGGCTCCAGGCTCTGAGCTGTGAGCACAGAGCCTGATGCAGGGCTTGAACCCAGGTCCCTGAGATCATGACCTGAGCTGAAGTTGGACACTTAACTGACTGAGCCACCCAGGTGTCCCTCAAAAATATTCTTCTTATAACATGAGCTGACATGGTTCCATCAAGAGGTGGGAACTGTGTTACCTCCCCTTCAGTTAGGGAGGGTCTGTCTATAGTAGAAGTGAATTTACGAAGCTAAGTCATAAAGGCAATACAGTTTCCATCTGGCTATCTCTCAGGACGTGCCTCTTTGGAGCCCTCAGCTGCCATATAATAAGCCTAGCTGTCCTGAAGCCACCACACTGGAGGGACCATCTGGAGAAACCACACGCAGATAGAGCTGCCCAGGGAGACCTTGAGGGTCGAGCCCCTGCCTTTGAATTATTCCATTGCTGGGATCTCTGGGTGGCTTGGTTGGTTGAGTGGCCTACTTCGGCCCAGGTCATGATCTCATAGTTGATGAGTTCAAGCCCTGCTTTGGGCTCTGTGCTGACAGCTCAGAGCCTGGAGCTGGCTTCAGATTCTGTGTCTCCCTTTCTCTCTGCCCCTCCCCAACTCATGCTTGCTCACTCTGTCTCTCTTTCTTTCTCTCTTTCTCTCAAAATAAATAAACATTAAAAAAAAGAATTACTCCAGTGCTGAGAGGAGCAGACACAAGCTGTCTCTGCTGAATTCTGACTAAACTGCAGATCTGCAAGCCAAATAAATAGTCATTATTTCAAGTTTCTGATAGTTTGTAACAACTGATAGGTAACCAGAACACTGCTCTTTATTCCAGTCATGGCGCCCAAACTGCCATTCCCTACAGACTCCCACTCTGAGGCTTCTTTCTCCTTGGGAAGAATTGTTCTTTATTCAAATGTTTTCCCTTCAGTCTTTTCTCCATCCACCAAATTCCATTTCCCGTCTAGCTTTTAGAATTTTCCCCAATGTTTAGCTCTGTTCTTGGCTCCCTTATTTTGTTTTCCTTCAGGAGCGCCTGGGTGGCTTAGTCGGTTAAGCATCCGACTTCAGCTCAGGTCATGATCTCACCGTTCATGGGTTCGAGCCTTGCATCGGGCTCTGTGCTGACAGCTAGCTCAGAGCCTGGAGCCTGCTTCAGATTCTGTATCTCCCTCTCTCTCTGCCCTCCCCTGCTCATGCTGTCTCTCTCTCACACAGAAATAAGTTTTAAAAAAACATTTAAAAAATTCTCTAAAAAAATATTTTGTTTTCCTTCATAGTTATATTCTCAGTGGTATAAAAAAAATCTTTTTTGTCTTTTCTATAGGCCTTGGAAGACCAAATCCTGTGCTCATTTGACCAGAATACTTTATTTTCTTTTTTTTTAATTTCTAGGAGATAGAGAGAGAGACAGGATGAGCAGGGGAGGGTCAGAGAGAGAGGGAGTCACAGACTGAAACAGGCTCCAGGTCTGAGCCGGNTAACACACACACACACACACACACACACACACACATGTTTTCAAAATGGAAGAAAAAATCTGAACAGAAGAAGGGAATGAAATAATGTAAGGAAGAGACTTTTTGGTCAATCACAAGTAATGAATTTTGAAGTTCCTGGCTGAGAATTGAGATAAAGAAACAATCAACATGATGGAGAGCAAAGTTCAGGTATGAAAAGTCTCCTTTCCTTTTAGCAAATTTTAAGTCAATAATGCATTACTGTGGTACAATGTTGTACTATAGGTCTCTAGAGTTTATTCATCTTACTTACCTGAAACTTAATGACTATTGATACATAAGTCCCCATTTCCCCATCCCCCATCCCCTGGTAACCACTATTCCAATCTCTGATGTTCTGAATTTGACTTGTTTTAGATGCCTCACATAAGTGGGATCGTGTAGTGCTTGTGTGTCTGTGACTGGTTATTTCACTTAGTGTAATGTCCTCCAGCTTCATCCAATGCTGTCACCTATGGGAAGGATTCCCTTCTCTTTAATGGTGGAATAGGGGGCATCTGGCTGGCTTGGTTTGAAGAGCATGCGACTCAATCTCAGGGTTGTGAGTTAGAGATCCATGTTGGGTATTGAGATTACTTAAATAAATAAATAAATTTACCATAAATAAAATAAAAGCTGAACAGCATTCCATTTATGTATATACCACACGCCCCCAGTCAGTGGGAGAACAGCTAGAAAAGTCAAGAGGCCTCCAAGAACCTTTGAAAGACTGCCTTGTTCTTAGCTCTTGCTGAGGAAAATATTCCTGTAAGAGGCTTTCTTCCAAGAGTTGTCATATAACTTGAAAAATTAACTCACATCTCAAGCCATGTCTCATCAGATCAGAAATGGTGCCAAAATTGTCAGAACATAAGCAACTCAACCCTCTGAGGCTGTGTGGGACATGAAACTGTCCAGAAGAGGCATTCTACTTTGTGTGGTGACAAGCTGACAAATTATAACCTCTTTTGTAGGAAATATATGTCTTAAATGCATAAACGTAAGGATGGGTACTTGAATCAGGCTATCTCCTGCACCTCAAGTCTCCATTAACATCAATCTAAGGAGCATGAGGTAGAGAGATTATAGGGCTGGGGAAATGCACTTCTAGTTTCATTGTATCCTTGCGCTAACCTCCAGTCTCATAATAAATCTCTGGGCATATTCGCCACAGATGACTTGAAGAAACAGACTAATAGAATGAGACATAACCCAAGTCAGAGTTTATAATTTACTTCTCTGTTCAGTATTAGGGCTTTGGAAAGGGCAACACATCTGCCATTGCTTTGCAAAACACAAAGTGATTTGTGAATGGAGCTAAAGTGCTTGCTAGTGACCAACTGGTGTTTGTTTCTGTCTGACAATCTGCATCAAGATCTACCGGTTGAGAGGACATTTTGTTTAAAATACAAAAATCTGTCCCACTCAGTACCTAATTAATTAGAAACTCTAGGGGTGTGGCAGGAAATCCCTGGAAATCTGCATCTGAAGTTTCCTCAGGTGCTCCTTATGCACACTGAAGTTTTAGAACCCCTGTAATGTATGTAGCGTGTGTGTGTGTGTGTGTGTGTGTGTGTGTACGGCACATGCACAATCTGTGTGTCAAGGGTTTTTGTGGTGGGGCCAATGATATTGCCTAGAAAGGAGAGTGAAATCAGCAAATTCCCGCTGAGTCTACACAGAGGCAACCCTTTTGAGGAGGGATTACCTCATGGGAGGATGTTGGTAAGAACTGGGTTCAAATATTATAGTGTACTAAAGGGCCCATTAGGTCAAGGTTGGCATCAAGGAAAAGAACAGACATGATTCCCTTTCTTCAAAGGACTCACTGTCTATGGCGTGAAATTGACAGGCAAGAATGCACTCCCACGGCAAGCAGCCCCACTTGACAGACAAGTCATGAGCAAGCCATTTAGCTATATGTACAGGTATGGCTATATGAGGAGTCAACACAATGAAATACTTTTGTAATGGTTGGTTAGTAGCTGTTGCTTAATCCCCCTTCCCCTCAAGTGTTCCCTCCACCTGACCCCTCTCACTTGGCTCCCTCCCCTCCCACCCCCCCACCTCCCCACCTGTGTCCATGATCTGGTGATCAAAGGCTAATGCCAAGCACAGTGGGGGTTCTAGAATCCTACAGTGGCATCACAGCTAGCTTGTCTTCTGATTGGTTGGTGCCCATGTAACACAATTTAATATCTTAGGTCACAACTGTAGCAGGTGACTCGTTTCTGACAATAATATCAAATGGTAGTTTGGAACATTAGCATACTGGGTAAAGTCTGGACTGAGAATTCAGGAAGCTTCCTATTGGCATTCCAGCAGACCTCCTTCAACTCTGAGGTCCCTTATGGAATCCTGACATGCCACAGTAGAGACAATACCACAAGAGAGATGCCAGACTCACTTTCTAAATTCATTTTTAGAGTGAGAGCGAGAGAGAGAGAGAGAGAGAAAGAGAGAGCTCAAGCGAGCAGTGGAGGGAGGCAAAGGGAGAGAATCTTAATCATGCTCCACACCCAATGACCCTTCGGGATCATGACCTAAGTCAAAATCAAAAGTGGGACACTCAACCACTGAGCCACCCAGGCACCCCCGGACCCCTTTTTCATCTTGATATGTAAGGCTGGGAGCTGGTCCTAATTCAATTTCTAAAATGAAGACATAAAATCACTACTAACCTGAGGATCATGAGGCAACTCAGATTGGTTAAATAAGCATAAGGAATTACTGTTTTTATTAAATTACTATGTATGCCATGGATGGGATATTGTGTTACTGAAAACAGATCAGGAATTGTGGTTTTCCTGGCCTACTGGAAATTCAGATCACTAGAAAGGACACTCCAAGAGAGTCTTCATTTTTTCTGTTTTATTCCCTGATATCTCATTGCCCATAATAATGTCTGAAACATAGCAAGTGCTCAATAAACGTTTGCTGAGTGAAACTACAATTTCAAAGCATCCTTAATTTGTTGTTTCGTCTCAGCAGAAGCAAGAAGAAATTAGCAGGAGATATCAAATCTATCTTCTACCTGGAATCAGTAGCTTCCAGAATCCCTCTCTACCCCTTGTAACAATGGTAACCTCCTTTGGAACTTAAAAATCAGTGGTTTTAATTTGCAACCTCTGCTTGAAGTCAACTGCAATTTACTATTTCATGAAAGAAGGGTACACTAAAGATAGGACCAAAAAAAAGTGTGTTCACATTATTCTAGGTTGGTATCTGAGCTCTGTGAGAGAGGCTTCCATTAAAGGCTCACGAGGTGGTGGGCTCTGAGCAGACCTCACCCAGACCCAGAAGCTGATCTCAAGTAACCAGAGGGATTTGGGAGAGGGGACAGCCTTCAGCCTTGATCTCCTGTTGTCAGAGCTTTTTTCCTGAGATTTTGCTTGTTTTGCATTTTTCGTTTGCTTCTCTGAGCTTCATTCAACAGTCCCTTTTTTTTTTATGTTCCCTATTTTATTTTATTTATTTATTTATTTATTTTTACAAATAGTTTATTGTCAAATTAGTTTCCACAAACCACTCAGGGCTCATCCCCAAAGTGCCCTCCTCCATGCCCATCCCCCCTCCCCCCACATCCATCAGTCCTCAGTTTTTGTCAGCATTCAAAAGTCTCTCATGGTTTGCTTCTCTCCCTTTCCCCCACCATTTCCGCCCTTCTTCTCCCCCTTGTTCCTCCGTCAAGTTCCTCCTAATCCTCCTATACGTGCAAACATATGATATTTGTCCTTCTCTGCCTGACTTATTTCGCTCAGCATAACACCCTCAAGGTCCATCCATGTTGCCACACATGGCCAGATTTCATTGTTTCTCATTGCCATGTAGTATTCCATGGTATAGATAAACCACATCTTCTTGATCCATTCATCTGTTGATGGACACTTAGGCTCTTTCCATGTTTTAGCTATTGTGGAGAGTGCTGCTATGAACATTCAACAGTCCCTTAAACATTCATTCCCAGCTGTGTATTTTTATCCTCTTTTCTTCCTGAACCCACAGCAACCAAACCCTCCAGGCAAAATACCCAGAATGAACTGCCAGGTCATTTAAATTTGCTGGATTTTAGTTGCATCAGGATGATCACAATGAATTAAACAAACAAAAAATGCCTCCTTTAATGGTGGTCCACCTGAACATTAACTAGTAATGCTAATCATTATATTAATAGTTGTAATTTCTTGAGGACCTGTTATGTGCCAGCCACGTATTTCACATACACGAGTTAACATTTGTGCTGATAATAACAGGGAAACTGAGATTTAGAGAGATTGATTGTCTTGCTTAGTGGAAGGAGGCAGAGTCATAAATCCCGGTATAAAAGTGCATAATAGGTTCAGTGCAAAAAAGTCAAGTTCCATGAAAGCATGTTATATAATAGAAAATATACATTAGCCCATATATATGTACCCACATAATAGGTATTTGTAAACACATGTGGAAAATATGCAGAAAGCTGAGTGATCTCAGGTAAGTTACCTCCCTTCTCTAAGCCTTGGTTTTTACATCTGTAAGCAAGAGTACCGAAAGTATTCATGACGTAGAAAGGATATGAGGATTCAGTCAGTCTAGGTGAAGCGTTTAGCACGGGGCCTGACAACAGAAATGAGTTCTTGGTCCATTTTTTGCTATTATGATTATTATTATTGATACTACTACTACTATTACTAAAGNCCCACCACTGAGTTGTTGGAAGTATTTTACAGCAATCAGACATTACTTCGGATATATATTATGTAAATTATTTTATTAAAAATACCTCTCACGCCAAAATTTATTTTCCCTACTGCCTTTATCTCTCCCTACAAGCGACAAGTAAAATAATAATGAACTTTTAAAAAAATAGATATTAAGGGGCACCTGGGTGGCNTAAAAAAAACATTTAAAAAAAATAGATATTAAATGTACTTCAGTGCTTCTGTTCCATAGCATATTTTTGGCCCCAGAGCAGTGTGTAGAACCCGGTGTTATTAACAAAGTTTTCTTTGGATGCCCTGATTCAGTTCTCCCCGGAACATGCGCAGAGCAGACCACCTGCGTAGGCCTGGTCAACGCCTGGGGTATTTTGGACGGACGTGCCTATGCTGAAAGCTCGCAGGCCGCCTTTGAACTTGGCTTGGCAGCGGATGAAAACGTTTCCCAGCCTCCCAGACGCTCCCGCTGCGCGTCAGAGCGCCGCTTCTGCTCCTCGCGGCCAGGAGGAGCCCCTGCAGTGCGCGCTGCCGCCGCCAGCTGGAGCTGAAGGCTGCGGCGCCGGCTCCGGGGCCGTGGGAAGCCTCGCGGCGGGGGGCGCATCCCTTCCGCCCGCTCGCCGCCGGCGCCGGCCAACCTGCGGAAATGAGAGGCCTCCCTTCCGAGGCTAGGCAGAAGTTCACGTATATCTCATTTTTCTACCCTCGTCTCTCTATTTCATTATCAAAGGTTGATTTCGGGGTTTAATAAAACCAAACTGAAACACTGTCAAGGGGAGAGAGATCACAATGCTGAGATGAATGTAAACTGGCGGTTACTTCATTCGTTGGGAACCGCTTACAGACCTCCATACCAGACGTCAGACCTGGAGCTAGACGCTGGGGGTGCCAGGCTGATGAGACAATCCCTGCGCAAGTCAGGGGTAAAAGGTGGTTACGAGCAAACCATTTTGTTCTGCTTCTGGCTGAAGTGCTAACATTTAAATAAACATCTTTTAACGTTTATTTTTATTTTTGCCGGGGGGGGGAAGGGGTGGAGAGAGAGAGAGGGAGACACAGAATCTGAAGCAGGCTCAAGTTCCTCACTGTCAGTATAGAGCCAGACACGGGGCTGGAATACACTGACTGTGAGATCATGACCTGAGCCAAAGTCAGACCCTTAACCCACTGAGCCACCTAGGCACCCCTGAAGTGCCAAAAATTTAGATGTCACAAGTCAGCGTGATGCGTGAGATCACCTCACAGGACTTGTAAAAGGGATGGCTTTAAGATGCTGAGCCTTTCACCCCAAAGAGGGTAAGTAAAAGGGCCCAAAGAGGGAAATTAAAGGAAAAGACAGTGTTCGGAGAAAAAGGTTCTGAGTGTGGCTCTTCCTCCACCCTCACCCCCTGCGAGGGAGTTTGTGGGGGGTACCTACTCCTCATCTTAAAGCTAGGGAAAGGGGCTTTAAAGGAACCCCTTGGAGAAGCTGGGGGAGGCAGTGGACTCCTGTCTCTGTTATCTAAGTTTCATCCATGGATGCTTCCTCATGGTATGAGGAGACCTCAGCAGAATGTAGACTCTTGGCTACTCCGATTCTAAAGGAAGGAATCCTCAAGCCATCTGCTGCAATAGAGATGCGTTGGCCCCAAACCAGTGAATTGGTGAGATACTGTCAGTGTTCCCTGAGAGTAAGTCGGCGTGGAACACCAGCCACACCCAGAAAGTGCCAGCATCTATCATAGCAATGATGGTTGATTCAATACTTTCTGGCTCACATACCCCTCTCTCCACCTCCATTAGATCTGATACTTCATGGGCTGGGAGGCCATGTGGCCCAGTTTGACCAGGACAGTTCTGATTTACATCCGAAGTCCTGGTATAGTTATCAACAGCACCCTCTTTCATTTTTAAAAGTGTCTCATCTTGGATGATAAATTACATGTTCATCCTACTGATGGAAGAATAGTGATAGCCACTTAGGCAGGTGTTACAGATTGAATTGTGTCTTCCCGGTAAAATGATATGTTAACACTCTAATCTTCAATGCCTCATAATATAACCATATTTGGAAATAAGGTATTTATAGAAGCAATCAAGTTAAAATGCAGTCATTAGGGTAAGGTCCTTATAAAAAGAGAGAATTTGGACACAGAGACAGACACACAAACAGACATCTTCTTCATCTCGTGAAGATGAAGAAAAGATGGAGTGATGCATCTACCAGCCACGCAACACCAAAGACAGCCAGCAACTCCCCAGAAGCTAGGGGAGACACCTGGAACAGATCTCTGTCACAGTCCTCAGAAGGAACCAGCCCGCCGACCCCTAGATCTCAGGCAGAATTCTGGCCTCGAGGCTGTGCAATTATACATTTCTTCTGTTTAAGCCACTCAGTCTGTGGTCCTTCATTTATGGCAGCTCTAGGAAGCAAATACATCAGGAAATAGAAGTAGCCAATCTTGCCCTATGCCCCTTTTTGGAGGTCTAGTCTGCACCTGGCTCAGACTGAAATAATTTTTTTTTTGGTCAGGTTCTTAAGACTTGACATATTGGAGTATGTGCGGTGATTTAAGGGGACAGCAGGGTGTTTTTGTTACATAAGAGTGACAGGGGCAGGGGAAGAAAGGCATACCAAGGGGACACTGGGTGCTACAGTAAAAGGGATACTGCCGGAGGCTGACTCTGGCCAGGTCCAGGGGTCCCTGAAGAATGGACGGTGTCAGCGAGAGAGAGAGTGAGAGAGCCCCAAGATTCTTTCTGATCACCAGGCAGGCATCTCTGTCCTGCCGGGTTTGGTGTCTTTATTTAAAGGTCCAACGACAACATGAGATCAGAAAAAGGAATTTTTATAATGGAAAGCTCTTTGTGATAAGATACTTTGAAAAGTGCACAAGAACAGGTTTTTCGGAAGTATTCTTGCAGAATTACCCCATTCATAGTGAGGTTGAGTAAATCTTACAACTAAGGAAATAACAGGATGTTCTTGGTGAAAAACAGGATGACATACACATTTGGTCTAAGTTAATAATGCTAGGATTAGGACATAGGTTAAGTTGTGTATAGATAGGCCAGGAGTCTTCTGTCTGGCTCACAAGAAGACGAATGTTTTTAAACTGGTTGTTTGTGGAAACCTTTTTGACTTGATGCTGAATGTGTAAACACCATGGAGGCCCTAAATGTGTCGGCCTTTCTTTTTGGGTTATGTTTTAGCTACTCTTTATCTATCCTCATCCCCGCTGCCAGTGTAAGGGAGGGTGTTTGCGGAAAGTAGGCCTTAGGGAAGGGACTGCCATATATCGCCAGTTAGAAAAGGTGTAAGTATTAACTTAAGTTCTGCCCTTATCTATTCCTTAACTCTAAATTAGGCTCTTTGTCTTGGGGCCAGGCTCAGTTATAACTTCTATGTTCTTAACCCTCTTTATGATCTAAGCCTTGAACTGCAAGGCCCATAGGAAGAGCCTTTTGACAATCATCCACAAAGCTTTCATCTAAAATCTCTTTTGAAAAGGCAGGAATATGCTTTTCCTTATGAGGTATCTGTGTGGGGAATATTGGTCTGATTTGGAATATTATGGGGCCTGGTCAAGACCAGCAGGCTCATTTCCAACATAAGCCAGTAGTAGGAAAAGGAGATACCAGTTTTCATTTCTCATGGCAGGAGCTGTGCAAACACTGTCATTTCCTCGCTGTGACTGTCATCCAGCGAGGCCGGTGCAGCTCCCAACAAGGTACATTGTCTGCAGAGAAGGTAAACACAATAATAAACCAATAGCAGTTGATCTGCTTTTTATTACCCCTGTGCTGGCAATCTTGGACAAAGTCAGGGATAAAACACTCCTTCTGCATGGGAGATGGGGGAACACTCCCACCCCTTGGTATATGCCATTGCCCTAGAGTGGGTTTAAATGATAAGACAGTAAGAAATAGGGAAAACAAAACAAAACTATTGTTGAATCCAGTGGTTTTCAACTGGAGGCAATTTTTGCCACCCAGGGATATCTGGCAATGTCTGGACACACTTTCGGTTGTCACAATTGGGGGTCAGTGTGTACTATAGATACCTAGTGGATGGAGGCCAGGGATGGTGCTAAAGCATCTACACTGCACAGGATGGCTGCCCACAACACAGAATTACCCGGTCCCAAATGCCAGGAGTGCTTAGGCTGAGAAACCCTGACCTTGACATAAGTGCTCCGGAAGTGCTTGTGAGCAGTCCAGCAAGGACTCCCAGGGCGTGCTGTTACAGAATGTGAGCTCTTAGAAGGAGGGGACTATGTCACTCATTTCCTGGGTAGCATGTCTGTCGCAGCAACACCCAGAAAGGAAAGCCCACATTAGGCACTGAAATCTCGGATGTGAGAAGTAAAAATGTTGGCATTTAATGAGCACTTTGTATGGGCAGAGGACTGTGCTAAGAGATTTTATTATATTAATGCATTTGACTGTCATGACAACCCTCAGGGGTAGATACTATTGTTGCCATTTTAGGCTCAGGGAGAAGTAATTTGTCAAAAGTCAGAAGTGAGAGAATTAGGATGCAAACACATACCTGCTTGACTCCAAAATGCATAATTTTACCCAAGAAATCATAATACTGACTATAATCAAATCCACCAAAAAAGTAGTTATGACCCGGATAACAAATTTACTTTCTTTTTCCTTAGCCAAAATGCATCATCATATCTCGTATCTTTTCTTACCCCAAAACACATTCTACATTCCTTGGGTACAGGGTTGCTTCCTTCTTTCTTTCTTCCTTTCTTTCTTTCTTTCTTGAAAGAGAGGAAAAAAAGAGAGTGGGGAAGGGACAGAGAGAGAAAAGGGGGGAGAGAGAGAATCCCAAGCAGGCTCCATGCTGTCAGCACAGAACCCAAAGTGGAGCTCAAACTCACAAACCATGAGATCATAACCCCCGCTGAAATCAAGAGTCAGATCTTTAATAGACTGAGCCACCCAGACACACTTCTTCTTCCTTTATTATTTCTGATAGCTTTAATTATGTACCTTAATTAGAACTCTTAACCCTTAGAAACCTTACTTTCTTGTGAAAACGAGCGAATTCTTAACACCAATATTCTTTAGATTGGCAAATTTGGGGATACATTTTATAATTTCTTGAAGCGTATGCTTCTTTGTCATAGAAGCTCTTCACATGGCACAAGACGTGTTTCCTAACCGAGTCAAATTTATCTTTAGTTTCTCTGTAATAAGACAAAATAGGCAAATCTATGCTTAGTGATTCATGTTCTATTTGGAAATGACTTAGAAATTCAGTGAATTGATATCATTCGACTTTGCAAAACTCAAATGCCGGAGGCCGGCTCCGGCTGGTCCAGGGGTCCCTGAAGAATGGACGGTGTCAGCAAGAGAGAGAGTGAGAGAGTCCCGAGATTCTTTCTGATCACCAGGCAGGCATCTCCATCCTGTCGGTTTTGGTGTCTTTATTTAAAGGTTCAAGAACAACATGAGATCAGAGAAAGGAATTTTTACAATGGGAAGCCTTTTGCGATAACAAGTTTTTGATATTCTGCAGAATTACCCCAGTCATAGTGAGGTTGAGTGAATTTACAACCAAAGAAATAACAGGATGCTCTTAGTGAAAAACAGGATAATATCTAGGTTAAGGTGTATATAGATAAGCTAGGAATCATTCTGTCTTTTATCTAAAATCTCTTGTAAAGGCAGGAATATACTTTTCCTTATGAGGTATCTGTGTTCAGAATATGGGTCTGATATGGCATATTGTGAGGCCTGGTCAATATCAGCAGGCTCATTTCCAACATGAGCCAGTAGTAGCAGAAGGAGATACCAGTTTTTGTTTCTCATGGCATGAGCTGTTCAAACACTGCCATTTCCTTGCTGTGACTGCCATCCAGAGAGGCCGGTGCAGCTCCCAGCATATCCCCCTTTTTTATTATATATTTTAAAAAGACTGGAAAGAGACAAAGAACAATTAATGTGGCTCTAAGGATATTACCAATATTTATTTTAAAAAAAAGGAAGCTACGATTACTAGAAAAATTATGCAATCCATCTAGAAAGGACACTGCTATCTGGGAAGGAAAAACAAGGGAAGTATCAAGGAGAACAGGACCTGCTCCAGACAGACGTCTGTACCCATAATCACAAAGGGAGAGGTTCCTACAGTAATTTCTTTCACAGGGTGCAATCATCATACCAGGACCAGAATAAGGGGACAGTTACTTCCGATATCGATTAACAAGGTACCTTGGGGGTCAGTGCTCAAGCAGAAATAATTGAGTGGGGGTGGATATCAGTCACCATCTGAAGGCAAGAGACCGTGCAAACTTGCCTTAACCTCACAAGGAGTATTCTCAACTTATGAGTTCGGAAGGGCTCCCAACATCTCTCCCCCTTTCTTATTTTGTAAATGAAGGTTGTGCAGCTCAACGTTTTCTCTGTGAAAGCCTCAATTAGTTATTTTGAAGAAACAGGGAACAAAGCACAATATGAGCACTAACACTCCAGCCACCATGCCAATATTTGTCAGGAGTAAATTTAGTCCCTGAGCGCTAATGAAATTTTGTAGTCCTTGTAAAAAGGAGGTTGCAACCTGTGAAGGAGAGACGAAGGTAGAGGATGCATTAATAGCCTGAATCTGTTCATGAAGGGTTTGGACATCAATGCTAAAATTAGAATGATTCCAAATACCAAGTAGGTGATTTTGGATATTCTCCCAAGTGTGAGTGGTATCATTATGTTGGAGGGGAGTAACACAGATCCAACTATACTCCTTGTGACATCGAAGAGCCAAACGAGATTTTAGAAAACTTAATTCATTTCCGATAAACAGTACAGCCTCTTCTAAGGCATTAAGCTTAGTATCCAATTTCCTGTCAATTATTTCTTGAGTGGCCAATGCAAAAGAGACATTTCTAGTTAATTGGTCAACGTGTTGGGCTGTATGTATATCCTGCACAAGGGAGACAGTGGAAGCAGCCACAGACCCTATGATGGCAATCAGTGCGGTAATGCCCAATATTAGAGCTCCAATGAATCGCTTTGGGCGTATGAGAGCATAATTGATCTCTTGTAAGACCTGCAATCCATAATCATCATACCAAGGGATATTTAGTTCTACAGGGAGCATAACGTAAGGAGGTTGTCTTAATATCATTAAAAACTTAATTCCATTATCAGAAGAAATGCAGTTAGTTAGAACACATCCTGTACATGTAATATAATAGCTTTGATCCTTTTTTGATTCAATAGCAAACTTTCCATGGGTCATGCTAGAATACAGGAGGGCATATGGCGCTTGAACACAGGCAGTGACAGCATAATATGTGGGGCCATATGGGCGAGTCAATATAATGTGACGCATTGCAGCCACGAGCTGCCAAATGTCAGTTTGCTTAAAGAGATTGCCGTCAATAGTCGTTGTTAGCATAGGAGGGACCCATCCATTAGTATGCCATCTGTTAACTGATAAGGGCTTAGGTATAAGGGTATCTGACCAAGAGTATTTGGGCAAGCTCTTGAGTGAATGCCTATAGTCAGCAGAGGGCATGGGATTAGACCAATCATTTATTATTTGTTTTGTGTGTGTCAAATAGTAACTTATTCACATAGGATACATACAAGACCACCAGCGAGGATAACCCTTGTTAACATCAATGAGTGTCCAGACATTGCCATTTGAATTATCGTTAGGATGAGTCTGGAAAGGAGGTGGCTTGTTGCAGCGACTGAATTTTTTAGGAATAGACTGTTTATCATCAGTAACAGGGTCTCTACTCCCCGGAGTCAACATAAATATAGACCAAAATTCCCGCCTTCCTTTAACTTCAGTTGGAGAATCAGTCAGTAGGCCTTTATGGGAGACGGGAAGGCATCCCTTAAGACTCTGACCGTAAGAAAAACATATGGGAGGGGAACTGGATTTTCCAACATAGGAGAAATCAGGATTGATTTGAGGCCTCAGGAACTCATCTGAGCTGCCACCGAGTAGATCTGGATTGTTAGTGAAAACAGAAATAGGCTCATTATCCCAAGTTACAGGCCTTAACATAGGAGGGTTTGGGATATAAGTCCAATATTGTTGTTTAAGGGCATAACCCGAACTGGCCTGAGAAGACAATAATGCAAGAAGGGCTACAAACAGCGTAGCTGGAGTAACTGAGTTTCCCTGAGTTTCAACAAGGGTAATAGCTTCATCTGTCAGGGTTTTTAATTGTCCCCAAGTAGGACGAGTGGAGATCCGCATAGATCGGGCGAGTTGGCGGCGGCGACGGGGTCGTTCCTCCTGCAAGGAGAGTTCACTCATGGTCTCAGTGAGTGTTGTTATCCTGCGTGGACCCATAGGAGGCAGGGGGTTGAGGATGTGATGGTTTCTCTGCATTCTTCCTGGGTTCCAAGGCCGAGGTTGAGGTTGATATGGTGGGGGAGGCGCTGGAGTCGAGGGAGGAGTCGGAAGGCTCCACATAGTGTCGCACTAAACGATCTGGATTCCACAAGGGGGAGTCTGTGTCCTGTGGATAGACACAAACACACCCTCGTCCCCAAGTTAGTACAGCATCGGGTCCTTTCCATTGGCCAGAGAGTAAACCTTTCCATCTCACCAAGGTCTTAGGTTTATCTAGAGTTGGATTCCAATGTTTACACATATTGGTACAATTGGTAAGATCCATATTTAGGTTATTAATGACAAAAAGAGCATGAGAGAGAATGTGATGTGGAGAGCTGTACTTAAACTCTCCTTCTTGTAATTTATAAATTTGAGCCTTTAGGGTTTGATGTGCTCTCTCAACAATTCCTTGCCCTTGGGAATTGTAAGGAATTCCTGTGGTATGAGAAATCTTGAAAGTTTGAGTAAACCTTTTGAAGGTGGCAGAAGTGTAAGCTGGTGCATTGTCAGTTTTGATAGTTTTTGGAAGGCCCAAATAGGAAAAACTAAAGAAAAGATGTTGAACTACATCTTTGTAAGCTTTGCCTGTATGGGCAAAAGCAACGATGACATGAGAGAATGTATCAACACATACATGAACATAACAAAGTTTTCCAAAGATGGTACGTGGGTAACATCCATTTGCCATAAATCATTGGGTCTTAAACCTCTTGGGTTGACCCTAGAGGGTGGGGCTGGAAAGTGAGTAGGACATTGCTTACAGGAGCGGACTACTTCTCGAGCAGCTTCCCTAGATATATTAAATTGAAGCCTGAGTGCAGAGGCATTTTGATGGTGTAATTTATTGGATAAGCGGGCTTCTTCTAATGCTGAAAAAATAGCAACCTTAGTAAGTGAATCTGCCTGATGACTTAAGGGGCCTGGCAAATTACTATGAGCTCTAATATGCCCAATGAAAAAAAGCTGGGTACGAAGGTGTATGAGTGTTTGAAGTTCCTTAAGCAGAGGAAGAATTGTGGATCGAAATTTGGGAAGAGAGACTGTTTCAATGTGGGGAAACAACTCTGATATATAACGTGAATCAGTATACAAGTTAAAGGGAACCTTAGTCAAATGGGAAAAAGCATAAATGACTGCCATTAATTCAGCTCGTTGAGCAGGAGTTTCTTTGATGACTTGCACATGGGAATGACCATCAATAATAGTAACAGCTTTCCCGTTATAGGAACCATCTGAAAAACCATAGCGGCTGGCTGAGGTAAAGGTTCATATCTAGTGTTGTTTGGGAATATAAAGGATGAACCTTAAGAAAATGAAGAATTGGATTATTAGGGAGGTGAAACCCAATTTCTCCCATAAATCCCTCTATAGCAATTTGCCAATCCTCACTGTTTTGTAATAAGTTGTTTAATTGGTCTCTAGTGTAAGGAACAATCACAAGGGTCACATCTTGACCAAACAATTCTTTACTTCACTTATGTCCCTTGGTCATAAAGGTGGCCACTAAGGCAGGGTATGACATAACAACCCTTTTTGGAGCAGCTGGGAGATGAATCCATTCTAAGGGCCCATCCTGCCAAAGACATCCTGTAGGGGAGTGTTTGGTGGGTAGAAGAATTAAGGACCAAGGGTTTTGATAATCCACCCAGGATAAGGTTTGATTATTTATGGCCTCTTCGACTTTATGCAAGGCCTGTTCAGCTTCCTTGGTGAGACTCCGCAATGATTTTTGATCGGGATCTCCTTGAAGGATGTTAAAAAGTGGCCTTAAATCTGAAGTGGTAAGTTTTAAATAGGGCCGAATCCAATTAATGTCCCCTAAGAGTTTTTGAAAATCACTGAAGGTAACCAAATGGTCTTTTCTTAGCTGTAAAGGTTGATGGGTCACTGTTTGAGTGTTAGGCACTCTGCCCAGGTAATTAAAGGGCGGTTCCACTTGAATCTTATCTGGAGCTATTGTTAGACTCAATTGCTGTAAGGAAGCTACAGTTTTTATTAGGATTTCTTGCAATATAATTCAATCAGTGTGAGCCAGAAGTATGTCATCCATATAATGAATAAGGTAGAGGCTGTTGTAAGCCTGTCTGATTGGTTCCAGGGCCAGATTTACATATTTTTGGCAATGTGTAGGGCTGTTTTTCATTCCCTGTGGAAGGACCTTCCATTGATACCTCTGATAAGGCTGCTTAAAATTTTCAGAAGGCAGGCTGAAAGCAAACCTCTGGCAATCCTCATGATAAAGGGAAATGTTGAAAAAACAATCTTGTAAGTCTATCACAATTATTTGAAAGCCTTTTGGCACTGCCACAGGGGATGGAAGTCCTGGTTGCAAAGAGACCATACTTTTCATAGTAGCATTTATTGCCCTCAGATCTTGGATAGCCAATCTCCCTTTTATCCAATTTGGGTTCTAAATTTACGAGAGCTATACCCTGTTGTTTTTGGTCCAAACTTTTGTTGGGAAGAAGCCGCATTTGTAACATCTGATTAGTGACCTTGTCATCTGGGGTGTAAAGTAACATTCCCATTTGGGATAAAATGTCTCATCCCCATAAAGAAAAAGGGATGGAAGGAATAACATAAGGACAAAAAGTTCCTGAATTGTGCTCCTCATCTGACCATTTTAGGATTTGAGAGCTTTCTGCCACATTAGAAGCCTGACCTATTCCCACAAGAGTAGCAGGAGCATTCTAAGTTGGCCAAGCTGAGGGCCAGTCTTTTCCTGCAATGCAGGAGATATCTGCTCCGGTGTCTAGACGTCCTTGAATAGGAACTCCCTGAATCTGCAATACTTCAGTGGGCCTTGAGTCTTTAATCTCCTGTATCCAAAAGGCCTTATCGCTAGAGCCAAAGCCTCCTTCTCCTCTGGGAGCATCAGGGGCATCCTTTCCTATGTGATAATAAGGCAACAATAATAACTGGGCAATTCTCTGATCTTTAAAAATTTGCTTGGTGGAAGAAGGAGGAGAGACCAGCACCTTGATCGCTCCCTGATAATCAGCGTCAACCACCCCAGGGATTATAGTGATCCCCTGAAGTGAGATGGAGCCCGGTCCCAATATTAGTCCCACTACCCCAGGGGGCAGGGGCCCCTTTACACCAGTAGGAATAGTTATAGGAGGTGAATCAGGGGTTAGTATTGTGCTGGCGGTGGAATGGAGGTCCAGTCCTGCGCTGCCTGGGGTTGCTCTATAGAACTCAGAGACTGACTGGAATTGATGAGCAGATTGAACGGGCTGAGGGATGTTGCCCAAATTCATGGCGGGAGCCTTGGGCTGTCCCCTCAACCCGCTTTCCTGGTCCTGAGATTTTTGAAGACGGGTTCCCAGTGGTTGGCCATTTTTGTGAAATTTAGATTTACATTTTTTGGCCCAATGAAAACCCTTTCGACACCTAGGGCATATAGTCTGGGCCTGTTGTCATTGTTTATCACCTGGGGAACAGGTGCGGTTGGCAGAGAGGTATTTGCCTTTTTTGTAAGGCAATCCCTACTGAAATGTCCCACTTGCCCACAAGAATAGCAATTAAACCTTGAGGAAGGTTTTTCACTCTTAGTACTTCCTGACTGCCCTAAGGACCTGACATATTGAGGGTATGTTTCTCCCTTTGAAGCTGCTGCGATAGCCACGCCCTGGATAAAGGTAGGACTTACATCTGCACATTGTTTGACATAATCAGTTAAGGTACCCGTTTTTCTTATGGGTCGTAATAAAGACTGGCAGGTAGGAGAGGCATTTTCCAATGCTAGTTGTTTAATGAGAATGTCCACTGCTTCATCGTTAGTTATCACTCTTCTAACAACTTGTATGAGTCTAGACGCAAAATCCTCATAGCTTTCATCCTATCGTTGTCGGATTTCTCCCGAGGTAGCAGCCCTGCCTGTTGCAATTGGCAAAGCTCTCCATGCGTTAAAGGCACAATCAGTGTCTGCTGTAAGGTGACCTGGTTAAGATACATTTGATCTTGAGCAGTGTCAAAATCACCCTCGCCTAGGAGTTTATCGAGGGTAATGTCTCTCCTATTTGTCCTTTTATTTATGGCTACTCTTTTTCTAGCGAGGTCATCATATTCCGCTTTCCATAGCAGGTATTGGCCTACAGACAGCCATGTTTTTGCAACCTAAATCCAGTCATAAGGTGTCATCCAGCGAGATATTAGGGCTTCTAGCAATGTAAGTGTGTAGGGTGCAAGTGGCCCATATTCGGTACAGGCAGTTTTTAGTTCCTTAATAATCTTATAGGGAAGAGGTTCCCAAGAAAGTCCTCATCAAATTCTCCCCCAAGAGCAACGGGGAAGCAGCTCACAAAATCTGTATCTCCCTCCTTTTCCGCCCCCCAAACGGCGGCTTTGAGCCCCACTCCTTTTGAAAGTGGCATGGGAGGAAGCGGCCCAGATGGAGGGAAAGTCCCTGTAGTCTGAACAGGGAAAGCCCAATTGTTTGATGTTAAATTTGAAACTTTCATAGTGGTGGAATCAGGGACAGTCCCTGAGTCTACTTTATTATCATTTTGGGGGGCGCTGAGCTTGAAGACTCCGGAAGTCTCTTTTGAGGCGTCTAATGCCCCCTTTATAATGGTCAATAGAGAGAGAATTTCGACCAGGATTTTTTGAGGACATTGTCTAATTTCGTCCCCAACTTTATTCCAGGTATCTATAGTAACAGTTCCTTCCTCAGGGACCCAGGGGGACAGTTTTTGAACAAAACGTAAAAACTGAGCAATTTGTTGAGAGGATACCTTTACCCCTTTTTTTGTAAACACATTCCGTATCACATCTATAAAGAGTCTCCTTTCCTTAGACTCTTTATGGCTCATACCTTCTCAAAAAACAGTTCTTTGCTTACCCACCAACTAACCTTACTTATCTTATGCAGGGGGTCCGCGGCACCCTACGGTGGAATCCTAACCGTACTGACTAATGCAATGAAAACATAGTTTAAAGAGATTACCTTCAGGTCCCTGTTCGGGCGTCACTTGTCGGAGGCCTGCTTCAGCAGGTCCAGGGGTCCCTGAAGGATGGACGGTGTTGGTGAGAGAGAGAGTGAGAGAGCCCCGAGATTCTTTCTGATCACCAGGCAGGCATCTCCATCCTGTCGGTTTTGGTGTCTTTAGTTAAAGGTTCAAGAACAACATGAGGTCAGAGAAAGGAATTTTTACAATGGGAAGACTTTTGCGATAACAAGTTTTTGATATTCTGCAGAATTATCCCAGTCATAGTGAGGTTGAGTGAATTTACAACCAAGGAAATAACAGGATGCTCTTAGTGAAAAACAGGATAATATCTAGGTTAAGGTGTATATAGATAAGCTAGGAATCATTCTGTCTTTTATCTAAAATCTCTTTTGTAAAGGCAGGAATATGTTTTTCCTTATGAGGTATCTGTGTTCAGAATATGGGTCTGATATGGCATATTGTGAGGCCTGGTCAATACCAGCAGGCTCATTTCCAACATGAGCCAGCAGTAGCAGAAGGAGATACCAGTTTTTGTTTCTCATGGCATGAGCTGTTCAAACACTGCCGTTTCTTTGCTGTGACTGCCATCCAGAGAGGCCGGTGCGGCTACCAGCACTCAAAGGTTTCAAGTTACTAAGATATAGGGGTCACTTTTAGGCAATAGGCTTTAGCAATGCAAACCAGAATAAGCCCACAGTGACCACCCAGCTGGATATCAATAGGCTCATTAAGCAACCCACCTCGAAAGTGCCATAGGCTCTACCTGACCAATTACAACAAAGCACAGTTCCTAAGATTACCAAATAAGGGAAAATACTGTAAGTTCCGGTATATCCTCATCTCCCCTGTACTGTGGCCTCTCATGACTGCACGACTGCCCTGTGACACTCAGTCTCTCCTTTGCTGTCCTGCCCATGGCTCCCTTGCAATGTATTCTATAAACTTCTCCATTTTTCTGCCTTGGGTGAATTCTTTAACTGCCCCTGCCACCGGCCCCCAACCAGTTGGGATGATCCCCATCTGATTGGGACACCCTACACAAAGATTTTTGGAAGCTATTTTTAAAGACATATATCATAAACTTAATGATTCCACCAAAAAATTCTCATCCCACTTACATCTACCTAAATCATTCCCTCCCAACAATTATGTTCAGACTACTCACAAAAACTTTATGAGACATTAGGCAAAGTCAGCCATCATCTCAAGCTAATTTTCTTGCTAACAGATTTTGTAACAGAGATACCATGAACTTACCTGACCTGTGAAAATTGGTAATGGAAAGTCATTAAAGGGGCTCAGTCAGTAGAGTGTCCAACTTCAGCTCGGGTCATGATCTCTTGGTTACTGAGTTTGAGCCCCATATTGGGCCCCCTGCTGTCAGCACAAAGCCTGCTTTGGATCCTCTGTCCCCTTTCGAACACCTTCCCCCCCACCCGCTTCCTGCCCCACTTGCACTCTCTCAAAAATAAACACTATAAAAAAAAAAAAGAAAAAGAAAGCCATTAACATGAAGTCCTGAGGTTTGGGCAGGGGAAGCTCTCATACACTACCACTCAGTTAATTGCAGACCCAATAGGGAGAGATGGGCTTGACCTTACATGGACTTGACCTTGCACATAGAAGCTACTCTACTACTCCAGCCAGAGCATGAGAAATTTTCCTCACGCCCCTAGGCAACATTTCTGCCAGTGTGAAGCTACCAAACTGTAAATTCCAGTTTACACCAATGGACTTTTAGTTCATAAACAGCCTTCCCAACTTAGCCCTTCTGTCCTCAAAATGCATGCCTGCTCTTCTTTCCCTGGACTTGGCCTATGGTTTTGCTGTAGCATTTTTGTCCCATACTGTAATTCTTCTTTTCTTCCCCAAATAAATCCATCTTCTGCTGTTAAAATAACTGGCAATGTCTATTTTTAAGGTTAACAGACTTTTTAGTAAGCCTATGTAGAATAAAAGTACTCTAGCACTAACTGTAAAGACACACCTTTAAAAAATTTTTTAATATTTTAATGTTTTATTATTATTTATTTTTGAGAGACAGCACGAGAAAGAAAGAGAGAGAGTGTGAGAAAAAGAGAGAGAGAGAGAGAAAGAGGGAGAGAGAGGAAGAGAGCAGGGGAGGATGCAGAGACAGAGGGAGACACAGAATCTGAAGCAGGCTCCAGACTCTGAGCTGTCAGCACAGAACCCAACATGGGGCTCGAACTCACAAACCATGAGATCATGACCTGAGCTGAAATCAGATGCTTAAATGAATGAGCCACCCAAGGCCCCCTAAATGTTTTTTAATGTTTATTCATTTTTGAGAGATAGAGAAAGAGCACACTTGTAAGTGGGACAGAGAGAGAGGGAGACCCAGAATCTGAAGCAGGACTGTGAGATCACGACCTGAGCCAAAGTCGGATGCTTAACCAACTGAGCCACCCAGGTGCCCTGAAGACACACTGTTTTAATTAAACCAAAAAAATAGAACTAGCTTTAATATTGAATATTTTCCCAGATCATGTGAATCTGAAATCCATTAGGGTTAGTTCTACCATATATTTTCTATGTTTGTTTATTTATTCTTGAGAAAGACTGAGAGACTGAGTTGTGAAGGGGCAGAGAGAGAGAGAGAAAGAGAGAGAGAGAGAGAGAGAGAGAGAGAGAGAGAAGCCCAAGCAGGCTCCACACTGTCAGTGCGGAGCCTGACATAGCACTCGAACTCACGAATCATGAGATCATTGCCTATGCTGAAATCAAGAGTCAGAGGCTTAACCGACTGAACCACTTAGGAGCCTCTCATAGTTTTGAGAATTCAATTTATATAAGCACTTAATTTTCTTTAAGCCGACTAAATAGAGCTCTTTTACAGATTAATTTTGGGAATACCATCTGGAGGTAGAAAATACCACCTATTGGGGTGCCTAGGTACACTAATACAAAACTCACTACTTAACAAAAGAATCAGATCTAAATTGGTAGATAGAATAGATTAAGTTTACCTGCTCAGATGATTACAGCTTTTTGTATTTTTGTCCACATTACAGTTATTTAACAGTTTAATCAAGCATTTAGTTTCAACAGTACACAAAATGGTCTTAGCATGTCACAGCAATCATTTTGGGAGTGATCACTGTATCAGGAAAAGCATACTTCACCAAACACAGAACATCAACTTTCCAAGCCTCTTTTCAAAGAGTTCCTGATTTTCAGCTTAAGAGAACAGCATTTAATTACTGCATCCCTTGCATATAGGACATACAAAGGCTATACGAAGTCATTGACAAGAACCGCAATATGCAGAATAATAAGGCCAGTCGGTCTTATGCCACGCAAGGTAACTATGAAGCCCAAAAGCATAGTGATAGTTGCAAGCAATCTTATGGTTTCAAACTTTTTCTTCAGTTGCTTCCTGGGTCCCATTAGAAAGCAGGTACTGGCTAATGCAATAATATTTCCAAGGGTATAAAACACTGCAAAAAGCTTTGTGCCACCGGGAAGCCACAGTAATCCAGTTTCAAAGACAGAGAAGAAAATGCTGCACAGGAAGCATATGACAAACTACTTAGGGACCTGGCATCCAGTCCCGGCGCTGGCGGCCCCTGCTTGCTGCCTCCCCCCCTCCCCCCTACCACTGCGTCCTCCAGCTTTTTGTATTAGTATTGGTGGAATAGACACCGAAGATTGTTATTTGTCCTTGCCAAGTCAAGTTCCAAATGACCCTTCCCTCCTTTGTTTTTTCTTTTGGTAGGAATTACCTCCCTGAAGTTTGCTTATCAAAGAGATGATCCTGATAAGAGTTCTGGATAAGGTCCCAGCAGAACATTACATCACAAAGGCACAGGAAAAAAAAAGTTCCTATGCATCTTTTCAGATAATAGGGGAGGTTTGGGGGTTGGTAAAAAGGATAGATGGACTTTGAAATGTTTCTAGAATTGCACCTGTTATCCTGTAAAGACTGGGTTTGTCAAGATAAAAAAAAAAAAGACAGCTTTCTTTAATTCCTCAAAGAACTGTGTTGCCATCTAATGATATCAAGGACTAATATATTCACCTATGTTAGAGTGTTTTCTCTTCCCGCTGGATACATTGAGCTTCAGAGAGAAGGCCTTCTAAAAATTCCTATCAGGCTCTGTATATTAGCTTCCAATTTGACCAAATTCCTGATCATAGAGTTGTTAAATCCTTCCAAATTTCTTGTCACGTTTCAGTAGGCACAAGCAGTAAATATTTCTGGCAGTATTGCATAGTCATTAATTTTTACCTCAGTTTCCCTTTGGCTGTTTAAGGAAATAATGTAGCAGCTTATCAGAAAAATCACTCAGAGTCCCATCAACTTTGGGAAGAGCCCTCCTTCCAGCATAGATAAAGAGAGATTGAAGCGGATGTTAAAGAATTTAACCTCAAAGGTTTTGAGAACAATCTTTTTGCCAGTGTCCCAGTTGATTACAGCTGAGATATTGATCCTTGGACCTGCATTTGGTGATGGTCCCCTAGGAGGGTGCAATGCGGGAGGCCCAGGTGTTATTCTAAGTATCTGGCCGTGGGGAGCTGTTGTGGCCATGTGAGAGGTGAGACGATTCATTTTCAGAAGGACCAAATAAAAGCTGTGCTGTCTAGTTAACAATAGGTTTACAACCTCTTGGAAATATGTACAAACCCCTCTCTCCCACAGTGGAGTCCCAAACCCTTAGAAACTGAAGTCTCTGCGCCACCTCAAGGAATGTGCATTTGTTCCAATCAAAGTACTTTTTGCCTTATGTGAGTATCGGTGACTTTCGGGTAAGGCTGTACCCTCTCTAGTACTCAGTCAGTGAGAAATCAGGGGAGGGACTTGCACACCAGGAAATAAATTGTCTGTTGTAACCGTCCCCAAGTGCCTGTCCATCAGACTCCTGCTCTTGCGAGAATATAGATTAAAACCTCACTTTACTGTGCTCTGAGTCTGTGTCCCTCCTTTAGATGAGGAAACATGAGTCAGGCTGAAGGCAAACAAGCTAGCACCCCCAGGATGGGACATATGTGATATTCTTCGGACACTC